>NW_026869338.1:1099687-1187215 GCF_020745735.1 Hemiscyllium ocellatum
ACATGGCTAGGCAGATGGAATAGTCCGAAGATTTATGGGTTAATGCGTGTTCAGTCAAAACTCGAAGTCAGAGCGAGGAAGGGATTTGGTATGATATTATGTGAGGTGTGAAAGATTATGAATGATTAAAATAGGCTACCTTTCAGTGCTTCTGAACTGGTACCAGAAGTAAATCGAGAGACGTTTCTGAAACACTGGCAGTATTATGTCGAGTTAAAAGAAATAAAAACAATACTCTTGATGGATGGATTCTTATTTGGATTAAAGAGAGGTTATTTCAGGCTATTAGAGAGATAATCCTGCTGGAGGAGTTCAAAAACACACTTCTAGAGATTGCAAGAATTCAGTGGAAAAAAAAAAGATTTCAGAAAGTCAGACGGGGAGCAGAATTAGTAGATGAGTACATGCTGGTGCATAAGACAAGCTTTTGAAACAGATATTGTCCTGTGAAGGATCGAAATTGGCAGAAGGGGAGATTCTGCATTCTAAACCAAGAACCGGGTGCACTTGGAAGATATGAGAGCAGGAAAAAAAAAGTCCATGAGAGTGGAAAGGAGGTGAAAGGCCTCAGCTGTTTCCATTCTGGCAAAGTTGAATACGAAAGACAGAGTACTTGTCGTTAATTAAAGGTGTTGTGGAAAATAGAAAGTGTTTAAAGAAGCTAAATGGTGGCATTAATGTAGGTAATTACATGAGACCGCAAGGAAGAGCTGAGAAGCTGCAGACGGAATGTGCAGCCTCGGCAGGGGCTGGTTATGCAGTTATTACATGATCTCTACCAAGAATCTGCCGCTGTGGTAACGTTTACTCAGAAAGAACGGGGGAGAAGAATAAGAAGCTATAATTTTGAGAGGACAGGATCTAACCAGTCGATGGTAGTAAGAGATGGGCGATTATGTACCCTTTCATATTGTTTCCATGAGTGTCGTAATTTGTGGGATATATGGGCAGACATTTAGCGTTCCCTTATGTAAGATCAGGTTGCAGCGCCAATTTATGCCGGGGAAATTTACGCTGGGGCGATAGACAGAATGTCAGGTCCATGAATTCAGTTTGTGCTTGAAATGATTTTGGCAAGATCCAATTGGAAGTGACTCCCCTTATTGTGGAGAAGCCCAAGGAAGACGAAGAACCTGAGGTGTTAAAACAGAAATATTTTTCTTTTTTCCCAGACTGTGTTTAAACAGATCCCACTCTCAATAGTCACAGCACCAAGTGACAAGTAACAGAAAGATGAAGGAGTTGAGTTGAGGTCAGCTGATACACTACTTGATATGATTCGTGTAGTGTGCCGAATTACACAAGACTGTGTTGCAGCTACCACATAGAGAGGAAGTGTTATGCGTAGCACATGAAACTACCTATAGGGGGTGACCGAGGGTTACGACACACGCAAGCTAAATACTAAACATTTCTATTGGCCTGGAATGCACACAGGATGTGGTTTTCTTTTCTTGACAGTGTCACATATGTCAAATGGCAGGTAAGCCTCAGGCGGCAATAAAAAACGCGCCTTTGTTGCCAATTGCCCACCGTTGGAGAATCTTTCAGTTGGATTATAATTGATTGCGTGCATCCCCTCCCAAGAACTAAATGTCAGAACCAGTGCTTGTTGACTACAATGGATGTGCTATCCATATTTCCAATGGCAATTCCTTCCCGGGTATCAAGGCCCACAATTCTGGTAGAGGAGTTAGTAGCTTTCTTCACACGCTATGACCTAACTAGTCAGATTCAGTTGGACTAAGGGTCAAATTTTACTGCTCGACTGTTTAAGGAGGCTATTGATAGCTGAGATACAACACTTTAAATCTAGTGCATATCTTCCTGAATCCTTGGGAGCTTTAGAAAGAGGCTTAAGACCTTGAAGACCATGAAGAGAGCATACTGTCAAGATTACCCGAATCATTGGGAACATGATATCCCATTCGGATTGTTTGCCATTTAGAATGTTCCAAACGAATCCACTTAGTCAATTCCTTTTAAGTTCATATTCGCACATGAAGTGATTGCCCTTTGGAATTAATTAAAGAAACAAATGACAGGGTCAAAGTCGAAGATCACACAATTAAATCATGTAACGGAATTGAGGGAGAGACTAAATTTGTCGGTGATTCAGCAAAACAACACCCAAAGATGGCACAGCGTAGGATTACGCAGGTGGCAGATAAAAAGCTGGGAACTCAGAAGTTTTCCCACGGGGATAACATGTCAGTACTGTTACCAATCATAGGTGATCCCTTTAAAGTTAGGTTTGGTGGTCCCTGTAAAAAGTTGAGTCAGTTGAACTATTTAGCAAAGATGTCAGATAGAAAATAAAACTGTATTGGGTATGTCATGTGAACATGTTGAAAACGTATTACACATCAAAGGAAGAACTGGAGGAAGAGTTGTTCGTTACTGCCCAGCAGAGTGAGGAATCGAATTCAGTTGCTTTGAATTTTGATGGACCTCAAAACAGATTTTAAAATGATGAAGTCCTTGAGGAGTGGGATGGATTAGAAAGCTGTCTGTCTCAGGAGCATAGAAAAGTGTTGAAAGATTTTTTATTCCTACAGAGTCAGGGCACATGCAAGAATCACATGGGGAGGACGAAAGCAATTGAACACGAAGTAGATGTAGGGAATTCTGCTGCGATAAAGCAGTATCCCTCTCGACTTAATCGTCTCAAAGGCTGACAGGACAAGATGCAAGTGAACACCATGCTTGACGAGAACATCATTGAACCAAGCCAGACCGCGTGGAGTTCGCTGATTGTCTTAGTTACCAAACCAGATGATTTGTGTTGAATTTTGTGCGGATTATGGAACGGTCAACGCCGTTACAAAATCGAACTCATATCCAATTTCTAGATTGGAGGACTGCATCCAGAAAGTCGGACAAGCCAGTTACATCACCAAGTCGGGCATAATGCGTGGCTACTGGCAGGTACCGTTGTCAAAGTTGGTGAACAAATCTCTGCGCTTGTAACTCCATATAGGGTATATCAGTTTAAAGTGATGCACTTTTGAATGAAGAACAAGCCGCCACACCCAAAGACACTTGTACAGAGTTATGGCCGGGTTGACAAATTGTGTAATCTATTTAGGCGATGGAGTGATCCTTAACAATTCAAGGAATGATCACAAGGGTCTGTTGGCAGAGCTCTTTGAACGACCACGAGAAGCAAAACTGATGACAAACATAAATAAAACAGAATTCACGAAGGCAGAGGTGATGTTTTGGGATGTAACATCGGTCATGGCAGGTTGAGCACCCTCCGGAACGTGAGGACGAAGGCTTCTGAGGAATTGCCATGATCAACCTCGAAGAAAGAGTTTCTTTAATTCTTCAGACTCAGCGGACTCTATCAGAAGTCTGTTCCAAACTATACTAGTGTAGTTGCATCGTAAACCGATTTGCTGAAGAAGAACACTACTTTTCGGTGGACAGTAACATGCCACGTGGCAATTGACCATTTGAAGTCGATATTAACCACTAAACCAGTATTACCTACGCCCAAACGTCTAAAAAACTTTTAAGTAGCCATCGATGGTCGTGACGTTAGAGTTGGAGGTGTACTCCAACGGGAAAAATGAGCATGGGGAAGAACTGCCAGTTGATAATTTTTCATAGAAAATCAACATCTATCAGAAGAAATGCTGCACATTCAAAAAAAAAACTATTGAGTTTGGTACTGGCGTTACAAATTTAATGTATGTGCCATGAACAATGGATCGGAGAGGTTATGTACACAGACCACAATTCGCTAAAACGTTGTATATATGTAATAATATGAGAAATATCTCGTTGGCTTCTTATGGAAGAGACGTTCACTTTAAAAATCGTACATGTTGTGGGTCAGTAGAATGAAATCACAGACGCGTTATCGCAGGTTCAACTGATGGTGTTCAGATGGGATTGTCTTTATTTCATGTTTTATATGTATATATAGGAAAAAACAAAGTCGAAATTGTATAAAATTTATCGATATGTTCGGGTAAAGTATTTAAAAATTAAAATGAAAAACATATCTTCATTATGATGGTTCATTGTTTCCTGTAGAGGCGAGGTGTTTTAAACATATTAGTGCACGTTTAAGAGTTTTAAAAGCAGCAGAACAACCAGACACAGCAACAAGTGTTCTCAATAAGACAACGACGTAATCTGGGTCGAACAATTCAATTAGTTCATTGCCTGGAGACATAAATAGTTCGAGTTTGGCCACTCAGTTTAAATTTTAATCAGGAAAATATATAAATTTCAATTCAAATTTTAATTGCGTCTCTTGAAAGTCTTTAAAAAAAAAACAGGGACCCAATCAGATGCTCTGGGGTATGAGACGGGGGACATTGAACTGTTGAGAGGAGGACTGCCAAGACCTTGCATGTAACAATCTTCTTGAAAAAATATATATCTGGAAATAACTTTTCGATCCGTGATCTTTGACACAGGGGACAAAGAAGAGACAGGAAGATCCGAAGACATGAACCTACAGCTGCTTAGTTTTGATAAAGAAGTGCTGTTCTGTAAACCTTAACAGGGAGTTTTATCTGAATAGCATTATCGAATGGAACATCAAAATGGGTAATATAAATACATTGGTCTGTTAATTTATCTCTCTTTTACTATAGAAATGAAGTGCTGAATTTTTACTTCGTGTAGTTCTTGGCCAATAGAATTGTTGCAGATTCCTGTACAGCATAAATCGTTTTTGTGATACTGGTTTTATTGTAAGCTGGAGGGTTTACGCTGTGTCGTAACGAGTCTAAACAAATTGGCAAAACAAGTGTACATCTGTGCAGTTCATTGAGTGAACTGGAGATTTGCACCATTCATGACCTGGATGAAGTGAGTCCCCGCCGAGATCTGAGTCGCCAAAAATGAAATGCTACGCAAATTCTCCGCAGTTAACAGGACTCGAACCTGCGTGGGAATGCCCCAATGGATTTCAAGTCCATCGCCTTAACCACTCGGCCACAACTACAAATGGACGGACCAGGTTCTCATTTCCAGGTCTCTGGCCCTGGGGAGCTTAGCTGTAGTGAATCATTGGTTATTTGAATTCAAAACCCACAGCTTTCAAATCGATGAAATGTCGGGACAAAGTGGGTCTGGGTGTTTCACCCCGATAGGTGGGATCTATAACCAGCTTAAACGACGGCGGTAAATACAGAAGAATACTCAGCAGGTCGAACAGGATCTGTGTTGGGAAAAGGCGATTCAACGTTTCAGAACGTATCAGAACTCCGTTTTCTCCCAGTAGTACTGACAAACCTGTTGACATTCCACAGAATTTTCTTTTTTTTTCAGATTCCAACATCCACAATCCTTTGCATTAGCTATTAAACGATGCAGAAATTCCTTTGCGATTCTGGATAAGATTCCTGTTTGGGGAACATTTTCCTGACCACATTAAAAACCCGGAGCTGTGCAGGAAAGAAAGCCAATGAAGTATGAGCAGTGAGAGATCCGACCCTGGAACGTCCCAAACACCAACCGTTCGGTTAATGGATGAAGTGTTGACCCATTACGCAACTGAGACGGGTAAACTTACTCATTGCACGATCCAAAAACAGGCTTTTCACGAATTCAAACTTCAGCCCGTCCTTCACGAAGTGATTGATGTCCTGTATCAGTTTTTCTTTTGCAAAATAAACCCTGGGACATTCACTGCAGTGAATCCTGTACCCGCTGGAAACACATCCACGTCACAGCAACCAACGTTTCTACAACAGGAGTCCTGCTCTCTTCGAGTATTTTTTCAAACTTATTTGCACCCGAGTCTTCTCGTGGTCTTGTAGCCGTGGCGAGGTTTGAACTCCTGACGCGCAGGAATGAAAATCCTTTCAATGTCTCAGATTGGTTGATGTTGAGAGAACAACATAATCAACGTCGCGGCCTCTTAAAGACTGGCTGTGTTAAGTTGGATATTCCATCTTCATTCACCTGTGGTTTCGCTTCCCAAAGAGATTCGAAAGCTTTCGAAAGCTGCGGACATGCGTTTATTGTTATTTTTCCTTGTTTTTTTTTTAACCTGCCAACTGGCGATATTTTCCCAAAACCTCTTCGCAATCCTCCGCTTGCATTATGTCCAGCGATGAGCAAACCCCTTTTGTCGATAAATTACTGAGGTTGGGATTCTTCTCTTTGGAACAAAGAAATTTAACTGGAGATTTTCATGGTCTGTTTATAATGATGGCGGAGGGCGCAGTGCGGATGGGTGGGTTGATGTTCTGGAGGAAATTTTGCCAACGATCAGTGTCAGTTTCCAGAGGACTGCGGCTAAAGATATTTAATGAAAAACGAAATTTGCGGAGAGTATATAGAGCCTAATCTCAAGGGAACCGTTAATCGTTTAAGACACAGATGAGGAGGACATTCTGTCTTTCAGAGAGTAGCAAATCTGCAGAATTCTTTACAATGAAGGGCTGTCAAGGCTGAGTATAATCAAGGCTGAGACGGCCGCACAATTAGTCAGTTTGGGGATCAAGAAGAGTGGGGATAAGGTGGACAAGTGCCGTTAAGAATGAACCAAATCAGACATGACCTCATTAAAAGGTTGAGCAGACCTGATGGGATGAATGGTTTCCATATGTTCCAATATCTTATCTG
This sequence comes from Hemiscyllium ocellatum, assembly GCF_020745735.1. Lineage (NCBI taxonomy): Eukaryota > Metazoa > Chordata > Chondrichthyes > Orectolobiformes > Hemiscylliidae > Hemiscyllium > Hemiscyllium ocellatum. The sequence continues at coordinate 1,106,282 of NW_026869338.1, forward strand.
TCATTTGGAAACTGCGAGAGACAATTGTGAAGAAAGAAATTGCAGGACGTTGAGAAAAGATGATTGGAGTCAAACTGAGTCAACATCATTTGTTGAATGGATAACACACTTGACAAATTTGTCAGAATCCTTTGATAATATTTCGAGCAGAGCTGATCAAATATTTGCTCACATTCCATAAGAGAACTTATCAAAAGCCATAGTTCAAGGTCGGAGTTCACGGTGAAATGTTAAAAAAAGGCCAGGATTGTCTGTTGTTTATTTAATGCAAGAAAAAGAATCTGCATTATTGCATATTTTCAAGTTGTAAAAATGTAATTAGTAAAGTGCTGGAATGGTGAGTCATAGGATTTCAACGATTTATATCTGCCTTAATGACTTGATGCAATTGGCAGAATGAAAATGTGCCCAGTTTTACTGACGATACACAATAGGGGGGAGGACATTTTGCAATGAGGACAGTGGAATCTGGAAATGGTTAGTGACAGGTTGAGTGGGTGGGCAAGCAATAAGTGCACGGAGGTGGTTGTAAAATTGATAGTTTGGAGGGGAGGGTGATGCACATGGGTTGGAAGGAAATGGGACGGATGGGATAGGTCAGAAGGACGGTGCTGGGCTGGAAGTTTTGAAGTGAGGTCAGGTGGAGGGAGGGGAAATGTGGAAACTGGTGAAATCCTAATTGATGCCATGGGTTTCGAGCTCCCGATGTGGAGATTTTGCTTTAGAACATAGAACAATGAAACAATACAATGCAGCACAGGCTCTTTGGCTTTCGATGTTGCGCCGACCTGTGAACTAATCTGAACTCATCCCCAATATTATCCCAGCATCATCCATGTGTTTATCCAAGGATTGTTTTAATCTCCATAATTTAGCTGAGTTAACGACATTGACAGGCAGGGCATTCAACACCGTTAGTACTCACTGAGCAAAGAACCTGCCTCTGACATCCGGCTTAAAACTATAAAACCTCAATTTGTAGTTATGACCACTCGTACAACTTCCTCAGAAAAATGCTTCCACAGTCTACCCTATCTAGTCCTCTTATAACTCCCTGGAGTAGTTTTGATCGCTGAGCTGTAGATTTGATTCAAAACAACAGCGCAGCGAGCAGACCTGCACCCTAAACCTCAACCTGAGCTGCACATCTTCATAAACCTTGCAACTCTGTATCAAATCCGCTCTCAGACTTCTTTTCAATGGAAATAGACCCAAGTCTCTCAGATTTTCCTGATAAGACTATTCATCCAGAACAGACAATATCTTGTTAAATCTCATCAGCAACTTTTCCAATGCTTCCACATTCTTCCTGGAATGGGGCGACCAGGCAGTTCAAAATATTCTAAGTGGAGCCACACAAGTGTTTTGTATAATGCCCAGGAACTCAATCCTCTACCAATAAAACCGACGCTGACGTACTCTTTCGCAGTAGCACAGTGGTTAGTTCAGCTGCATCGCTCCACAACCACCCTGGTTCAATTCTTCCTACAAGCAACTGTCTGTGTGGGTTTCTGCCTGTTACTCTGTTTTCCCTCACAAATCCAAAAAATGTGCAGGTTAGGTAAAGGGGTCAGTGTAGAAAAATGGGTCTAGGTGTGTCCCGCCTCGGAGGGTCAGTTGATGCTTGCTGGGCCGCAAGGCTTGTTTCCACACGGTAAGTAATCAAAAAAAAAGAAAAACAACCTGGCTGGAAACTACGTACATGGACTCCAACGTTACTCTGCGCATCCACATTGCTAAGAATCTTTCCATTAACTCAGTATTCTGCCTTCCTGTTATTGTTCCCAAAGGGAATCACCTCACGTTTGGCTGCATTGAACTTTATTTGCCACCTCTAAGACCAATTTTGCAAATTATCCCAGCTCCCGTGCAACCTGCAACATTTTTCCACGCTGCTCACTACTCCACCACCTTTACTGTTATCTGCAAGCTTACTAACCCATTCACCCTATGCCTGCGTCTTAGTCATTTATGAAAATGACAAACAACTTTGGTCCCAAAACAGATCTTTGTGCCACACCACTCGTTACCGGATTCCAGGCTAAATATTTTTCATTAGCCACCACTTGCTGCCTTCTCACATAAAGCCAGTTTCTAATCCAAACTGCTAAATCATCGTCAATCCCATGGGTCTGCATTTTCTCCAACAGCCTGACATGTGGAATCTTATCAAAGGCTTTACAGACGTCATGTACACCACGTCAAGTCCCCTACCCTCATCCACATGCTTGGTCATCTTCTCGAAAAACTCACGAAACCATGTTGACCCTCTGAAATCAAGTTGTTGCTGGCTGAATGATTATAACATCCTATCTCTCATACTCTGTTCCATTTCTATCCTACAAGAAAGGTAAGGCTCACTGGTCATGATTACTTGGGTCATCTGTATGACCCTTCTTCAACAAGGGAACAACTTTTGCTATCTCCAATCTTCGAATGTTATTCCTGTAGACAATATGGAAATAAAGATCAAAGGCAAAGGCTCTGCAATCTCCCCCTGGCTTCCCAGGAAATCCTTGGATAGATCCCAGCTGACCGAGGGGGCATACTTATTTTCGCACTTTCCAGAATTGTTAACAAATCCTCCTTGTAAACCACATTTCCATCCAGTCTAGTAGCATGTATCTCAGATTCTCCTCTACACCGTTGTCTGAAACCAATATGAATACGAACGAAAAATGTTCGTTTGGAGCCTTCCTACCTCCTCTGACTCCACACACAATTCATCACTCCTATATTTGACTAGTCCTCATCTTACTCTCGTCGTTCTTTGATTCCTCATATACATGTCTAAAGCCTTAGGGTTTTCTAAGATTCTATCCGCAAGCGACTTCTCATGTCCTCTCCTGTCTCTTCTGGACTCTCTGTACAACTCGTTGCTCACTAACTTGTAACTCTCAATCGCCCTAACTGAGCATTCAAGTCAAATCCTAACATAAACCTCCTACTTTCTCTTGACATGAGCTTTAAGTTCTTTAGTAAACCACGGCTGCTTCGCTCGACAACTTCCTTCATAACTGACAGGCACATATTCATCAAGTACATGCAATATCAGTTCCTTTATAAGCTCCACATTTCAATTGTGCTCATACCATCCGTTTCTTTCCACATCTAGTGCAAACTAAATCTTGCCAAATGTCATCCTAATTGCCTTTCCCTCAGATATACATCTTTCCCTGCAGTACATAACTATCCCTTTCTATTGCTTAAGTAATCATACAGAACTGTGTTCACGATCACTGAATTGTTCACTTACCTTCACATCTAACACCGGGCCAATCCATTACCTAGTAACAAATCCAATGTGGCCTGTGACTGTTAATAAAAGGTCGTCTGGCCGCAGGTTATGGACTTGTGTTGAGGATGAGGCAGGATTTATCAAAGTTGATAGGATCAAATAGTTTTTCTGTTCACCTCCCTCTGTTTCCCTCACTCGCAGGAGACTGCTATTATCATTTGGCGCAGCAATTCACAGATGATATCTTTGGTTGCTTCGAAACTTCTGAACACTGTGCAAGTTGAGTAAAATAGTACACCAGAACCAGGCTCTAAACGGGAGCAAGAAAAGAAAGCATGCATTGTCAGAGGGCCAGAACGGCGCTTTCTGTTTCCAGTGCAAAAGGTCAGTGCTGAAAGGGCAGGCGCTTTTGGAGATTCAGTGCTGTGAGAGATGACGCTGTCAGAGCATCAGAACTGAGAATGCAGAAACTCTCAGATGGTTATTGCTGAAGGATCGGTTACTGTAATAGGATAAATTCTAAGGGAGTGGGCACATTCAGAGGGTTAGTGTTGAAGGAGCAGGCACTGTTGGGGGGGGTCAGGACTGAGAGAGAGGGTACTGTCACAGGTCCAGTGCAGAGTAAGTGCCATCGGCGCCTGTTCAGTGTTGGGAGAGTGGGTGCTGTCGGAGGATCAGTGCTGAGGGATCATACTTAATTTATTTCAGGCTAACATTTCTAGAAACAAATAATATAGCAGCTGGACATGCAAACTGTCCATCAAAACATTCAATGGCAAGTCCGAACATAAATAAATTATCTAAAAACTCTCTCATATTTGAGGACATAGTGCCTGTTTTTGTCACACATACGCTGCCTGTCTGGTCACATACATCATCCCTGTTGTAGTCTCACACAACCTCCCCATGTTTTTCATACATCCTCCCACACTACATCTTACACACCCTCCATATCTTTGTCACACACACCGTCACTGCATGGGACAAACTCTAAGTCTGCCAGTACTGGAGTAGACTTCAGTTTACCCACCCCCAGTGATATGATTGTGTAAAAATGGTTAGAAGTTAGAGCGTGGTGCAAATAACGCCAAGGTCGTGAATTCTCACCCGCCCACAACAGATGTATACCCTGTCGTGCTGCACTGCCCCACCTGAGCGAAAGGAACTTATCTACTTATCCGATTCATGCCCCTCATGATTGCGAAGCCTCTGACGCGCCAGACAAAATAGTGAGAGAGCGTTCAGCCTGTAAACGTTGCACCTTTTCCATTTTCAAATGTAGGATGTAGCATGCTGTCTGAAGCAGTCATCTTAGCAGCTGATCTGTCGCTGACAAACGCTGCAGGAAGGCGTGATAACTTGCTAACTATGCTGTCAAACGAAGATTGCATAAGCAACATGAGTCATTGAGGAAAACGTGCAATTGAGTTCTGCGCTGTTGCTCCCTCTAAAGCAACTGCGGCCTTCGGGAGCAGAAAGAATCCCACTGTTAGATTACAATTCAAATGCATTTGGCATAAGGTTCGCAGCAGTTTATAAGCAGCACAAAACCCTGACTCCAAAGGTATGTGATTTACAGAAGCACAGTGAACGATTGTCGAATGTACGTTTCTCCAGACGATATTTGTCAGCATGACAAGCTGCAGCTGAGCTGGTGGCATTGCCATTGAAATTGCAGGCGTCCGGACATTGTGCTTAATTTTGGATATCAGAGCAAATGGTTAGCTCGAGTGTGCGGTTCGGAAAAGTCAATGCTATTTTTTTGTTGAAAAGTTTTGCAACGAAAGGAAATACCTCAGACGAGCGGGCGATCGATATCAAATCAAAAAATGAATAGACGCCTTGATTGTGAGCACGGGCAATGTAGGCATTTGCTTTGGGAGGTGGCTGCGTTGGTCGGTTAGCTCAGCTGGTTAGAGCGTGGCGCTAATAACGCCAAGGTCGTGAGTTCAATCCCCACACTGGCCAGGTGAAGTGCTTGTGTCATTAGTTACCCTGTGCCCAAATTCGCTGCGGCTTTTAATTTCACCTCCTGCAAGAACTTGTCACATGATCGATTCAGATGTGTATTCATTCGAAAGCCAGTCATCGCTGTCTTGGAACAGCAACTCGTTGGTCCCACGCCGGATCTCAGCTGCGTTGCTGTATTTCCAAACAATGTGAACCATAAAATCACCAAACAGAAAGCCTCGCCAGCGCAATAAAACATTTGACAGGGATAGATGCACAACTCGATCGCCGTACCCATGATGACTCTTGGATGTTGTCTGCAGCAAATCAATCAGTCTCAATTGTTTTCACAAAGAAATGCAAAACATGAAATATATGCAGTATTAAGTCGACCTGGCACAGTCTCGGAGGAGAACCAGAGGTCAGGCTTCAATTGAAATCAAAGATTCGTTCATCTTATTTTCCTGGATCTCTGTTACTACTTTTCACGCGACTTCCAGAGGGAATTCATTCGCTTGTTCACCTCTTATGCATCGACACTGGAGTTATCATATCCCCAGCAATATCACAGAGCCATTAATGGAAGCGAATTACTGCAGATGCTGGAATCTGAAACCAAAAGAGAAAATGCTAGAAAATCTAAGCAGATCTGGCACCATCTGCAAGTAGAGAAAAGAGCTGACGTTTCGAGTATAACTGACCCTTTGTTAAAGATTAAAAAAAAGGGAGAATTAGGGAGCTATTTACACCTGCTGAGAGAAGGTGAGTCAGGGCTCCAGATGCAAAGGTGATAATGACAGAGCACGGAGAGATTAAAGGGTGATTAGGAGCTGCGAATGACCAAGGCTGAAGCCAGTGCTATGTGGCAAAATATGTGGGGGATGTGTGAAGCAGACTAAATGGAAAACAGGGGAGAAGCGTAGCAAAGCGGGAAGAGGAGAGGAAAAATGTATTGACAGAGAGGAAAGCGACAGAAAGGGAGACAATCAAGAAATAAAAAGTACAGAACAATGAAAGAAACACAAATATAAAAAGGTAATTAAAATAATTGAAAATAAAATTATCTGAAGTTGTTTGAATTTAACAACTTCGACAATTTTCCTTCATTATTTTATTCATTTTTTTATCATTTCACATGCAATATCATTGAGCCAATAGATATGGACAGCACTGGAAACACAGTTTTTGATCGAACTCGTCCATTCCGAACAGATATCCTCAACTGATCCAGCCGCGATTGCATGCACTTGACCCATGTCTCTCTAAAGCCTTCCTATTCAAATACACGTCCAAATTCCTTAAAAATATTGGAATTGTACCAGTCATCACCAGCTCGTCTGGCAACTTATTGCAGACACGCACCACCCTCTGCGTGAAGCCGTTGCTCCTCATTGCCTTTCGAATTCTCACCCTCCCACACCAGATTTGTACCCTCTCGTTCTGCACTGCCCCACCAAATGAAGATTGCATTAGAAATATGTGATATTGAGCAAAACGTGCAAGTGTGTTCTGCGCTGTTGCTGACACCAAAGCAACTGCCTCGGTCGGGAGCAGAAAGAATCCATGGATATCCAGTTTGAGGTGGTTCATGTCTCAGCGGTAGTTGGAAATGAAGAAATTGTAGGCAGGTAATAGGACATCACGGGGTCTCCTGATGGATGGAGTGCATTGGAGGTGGGCAATGGGATCCTCGGAGGTTGGCGAGTGTCTACATTGTGAAAGTAAGCTCGTGGGCGTCAGAAGAAGTGTTCGATGTCACGGCGTGTATTAAATTCATTAACCCTTAGACAGAGGGTGATAAATTTGAGGCTTTTCCTGAGGACTGGTCATTCATCCTCCTTCTGGGTGAGGTCAGAGAGAATCGTGAAAACTCGCCAAGACTGGGAGCTGGGATCTGGCGTGGTGTGGAGCTTGGGGAAGAGACCGAGCCTGTAACTGGAGTGAGTGTGGTGTTAGGGGGAATGGGCGTGGAGTCTTGAGCAGGGTGGTGTTCCCCTCAGGTTTCTGGGAACGGGGATGCTAACAGTGGGACCTGGGGGGTGTCAGCACAATGCAGGTGATTGTTGTTGATGGGGGTGGACGTGGTGGCAAACACGGCAGTGGGGCCGCTGAATTCACTGAGTGTGTGACATCAGCGATGATGTGAGGGGCGGAAGTGTTGTCACTTGTGGCGTATGAGGAATTGTGAGGGGCGTAAATGGCACTTACTTTATGTTAACCAATAATTTCCTGTCACAAATCTGTTTGACAATGTCGTATTTTAATTAAACTCACTCCCTTACTGTTTCTCTGTTTTGGTCTTCATCTACATCTCCATGGTGTTCCAATATTTCAACCTTTCTCTTTGGACTTCCGAATTTCCATTCACCTCAGACCTGTCCCCCTCCTCATCTGTGTCCGTTTATTGCACACTGCATAATCTTGGTACCAGAGGAACCTATTCCAATAAAATAGCCCAGTCTTCCCTGAGTACTGGTAGCAGTGCTCACTGGTCAGAACCACTTCTGATGATACTATTGTGTGATCCTGATACATTCCTGCACTCTGCTGATATCACTCAGTCTCTCTCCATGTGATATCCCTCACTGTGTGGGTTTAATTACTGCCTCTGTCAGTGTCTCTCGCTCTTGCAGGTACTCCAGATCCTGGGCCAACAACATTCTCCAATCCAGAGGGAAGCAACTGCACAGGCCATTGATGGAGATTGGGATTTTCCAGATCTCTGTGGGACTCAGTGCCATTCTCTATGTTTTGCCTTGATTGCATTAGAATAATTTCCCATCCTGTCTATTTCTCTGTCTCCTGCAGGTATTTTTGATGTCACTGACTCAGCAGAATTCCCAATTCCTGTCTCGTCCATCAGCACATTGAAGATGGTTGGTCATCCAGAGACAGATGGAGAGTGAGATCTGGAGCCTTCAGTAAATCCTACAGCCGGTAAGATCACTCACGCAGTCAGCAGCACAGGGAGTGGTTCATGGGCTTTAATTCAGAACCTGAGGACATGATGTCGGAACAATGCTGGGCAAGGAATATGACAAAAATCTCAGGCTTCATTATCACCACCTTGTCTGTAAATTCATCTGTTCCACAGAACCCTCCCTATGTCGGTCAGTTTCTCCACTGTCTGTTTCATAGTTACCACCTTCCCCTATCTCTATCAGCCCCAACAACCCTGTTTATCCCTGTCAGCTCCTACTACCAGCACAACTCTTCAAGTTTCTGCCGTTGCCTTTAATCCTGGGTTCTGTCACATCTCTCCTTAACGGACGAAAAACAACTCTTCAGTTCCTGAAGTCATCCCGGTCTGTGTCGTCCTTTCCAGACCAGAAAAAAGACCTCCCTGTATTTGTGAAATTTTTGAACTCCTACTACGTTCATGACCTCTGTAACCTTCCCGTCATGACAAGAAAAAAGTTCTCTACCTTAGTAACCTCCTCCAGCTGTTAGACTCCTCCTTGTCTCTGGGTACAAAGCAGAGTGACCCTGCTTCTCTCATAAATTAGTTTCTGCATTTCTAATGATGACTAGGAACTCTTCCTGTCTCTAGAACGCACGCAGTCTCTGTAAACTCTGTTGGTCCCGAATGATGTAATTTCCTTCGGTAACTACAAACCTTTATGCCCTTAATTTTCTCCAGACGCAACCGCACAGCTTATTTCTATATCCTCCATGAGTGACAAAATCATACAGATGTACAGCACGGAAATAGACCCTTAGGTACAACCCGTCTATGCCGACCAGATATTCCAACCCAATCTAATCCCACCTGCCAGCAGCCAGCCGATATTCCTCCAAACCCTTCCCATTCATATACCCATCTAAATGCGTCTTAAATGTTGCAATTGTACCATTCTCCACCACTTCCTCTGGCAGCTGTTTCCATACACGTACCATCCTCTACGTGAAAAAGTTGCCCCTTAGGTCTGTTTTCTATCTTTCCCCTCTCAAACTAAATCTATGCCCTCTAGTTCTGGACTCTCTGACCCCACGGAAAAGACTTTTGTCTATTTATCCTATCCATGCCCCTCATAATTTTGTAAACCTCTGTCAGGTCACCCCTCAGCCTCCGAAGTACCAGGGAAAACTGCTCCAGCCTGTTCAGCTTCTCCCTATAGCTCAAATCCTCCAACTCTGCCAACATCCTTGTAAATCTTTTGTGAACCCTTTCAAGTTTCACAAAATCTTTCTGATAGGATGGAGAACGGAAAGCCACAAAATATTCCAACAGTGGCCTAACCAATGCCCTGTACAGCCGCAACATGACCTCCCAACTCCTGTACTCAATACTCTGACCAACAAAGGAAAGCATACCAAATGCCACCTTCACGATCCTATCTACCTGCGACTCCACTTTCAAGGAGCTATGAACTTGCACTCCAAGGTCTCTTGGTCAGCAACACCCCCTAGGACCTTAGCATTACGAGTATAAGTCCTGCTAAGATTTGCTTTCACAAAATGCAGCACCTCACATTTATTTGAATTAAACTCCATCTTCCACTTAGTCCAATGGCCCATCTGGTCCAGATCCTGTTGTAACCCTCTTCGCTATTCACTACACCTCCAATTTTGTGTCATCTGTAAACTTACTAACTATATCTCTTAAGCTCGCCTCCAAATCATTTATGTAAATGACAAACAGTAGAGAGGCCAGCAGTGATCCTTGTGTCTCTGCACTGGTCACATGTCTCCAGTCTGATAAACATCCCTCCACCACCTCTGTCTTTTACCTTTGAGCCAGCTCTGTATCCAAATGTCTAGTTCTCCCTGTATTCCATCTTGCTTATCAGGCTCCCATGGGGAACCTTGTCGAATGCCTCACTAAAGTCCATATAGATCACATCTATCAATCTGCCCTCCTCAATCTTCTTTGTTACTTCTTCAAAAAACTCAATCAAGTTTGTGAGACATGATTTCCCACGCACAAAGCCATGTCGACTATTCCCAATCAGTCCTTGCCTTTCCAAATACATGTGCATCTTGTCCCTCAGGATTCCCTCCAACAACGTGCCCACCACTGAGTTTAAGCTCACCGGTCTATAGTTCCCTGGCTTGTCTTTACCACCCTTCTTAAACAGTGGCACCACTTTTGCCAACCTCCTGTTTTCTAGCACTTCATCTGTGACTACTATTGATACAAATACCTCAGCAAGAGGCCCAGCAATCACCTCTCTAGCTTTCCACAGAGTTCTCGGTTACACCTGATCATTTCTTGGGAATTTATTCGCCTTTAACCGTTTCAAGACATCCAGCACTTCCTCCCTTCTAAACTGGATGTTTTGCAAGATGTCACCATTTATTTCCCTGCAGTCTATATCTTTCATATGCTTTTCGACAGTAAATACTGATGCAAAATATTCATTTAGTGTCTCCCCCGTTTTCTGCGGCTCCACACAAAGGCCGCCTTGCTGATCTTTGTGGGGCCCTATTCTCTCCCTAGTTACCCTTTTTCCTTAATATATTTGTAAAAACCCTTTGCATTCATCTTAATTCTACTTGTCAGACCTATCTCATGTCCGCCTTTTGCCCTCCTGAATTTCCCTTAAGTGTACTCCTACTTCCTTTTTACTCTTCCCAGGATTCACTCGATCTATCCTGTCTATACCTGACATATGCTTCCTTCTTTTTTCTGAACCAAACACCCAATTTCTTTAGTCATCCAGATTTCCCTATACTTACTAGCCTTCCCTTTCACTCTGACAGGAACATTCTTCTATGGACTCTTTTATCTCATTTCTGAAGTCTTCGCATTTTCCAGCCGTCCCTTTACCCGTGAACATCTGCCTCCAATCAATTATCAAAAGTTCTTGCCTAATATCTCCAAAATTGGCCTTTATCCAACTTAGAACATCGACTTGTAGATCTGGTCTATCCTTTTCCATCACTGTTTTAAAACAAATAGAATTATGGTCGCTGGCCCCAAAGTGCTCCCTCACTATCACCTCACTCACCTGCTCTGCCTTATTTCCTAAGAGTCGGTCAAGTTTTGCACCTTCTCTAGTAGGTATATCCACATACTGAATCAGAAAATTGTCTTGTACACACTTAAGAAATTCCTCTCCATCTAAACCTTTAACACTATGGCAGTGCCAGTCAATGTTTTTAAAGTTAAAATCCCCTACCATACCTACGCTATTATTCTTACAGATAGCTGAGGTCTCCCTACAAGTTTGTTTGGCAAATTCCCTTTGACTATTGGGGCGTCTGTAATACAATCCTAATAAGGTGATCATCCCTTTCTTATTTCTCAGTTCCACCCAAATAACTTCCCTGGATGCATTTCTGGGAATATCCTCCCACAGCACAGCTGTAATGCTATCCCCGATCAAAAATGTCACTTCCACTCCTCTCTTGCCTCCCTTTCTATCCTTCCTGTAGCATTTGTATCCTGGAAAATTAAGCTGCGAGTCCTGCCCATCCCTGAGCCATGTTTCTGCAATTGCTATGAGATCCCAGTCCCATGTTCCTAACCATGCCCTGAGTTCATCTGCCTTCCCTGTTCGGCCCCTTGCATTAAAATAAATGCAGCTTAATTGATTAGTCCTACCTTGTCCCTGCCTGTCCTGACTGTTTGAGTCACTTCTGTTCTCAGCTGTACCCGTTACAGATCGAGCTCCCAAAATCCTCCCTGTGATTGTTACCACGTCCCATCCGTGCATTCCTCCAAATCCCTGTAAAGTCCTCCCATTCCTAAAACCCTCAGTGTATATGTCACCTGTTCCAGCTTCCACAAACCTCCCTATGTCTGTAAGACATCCCCCCCCCCCGACCCCAACCACCCGTCCCAGTTACTACAGCCCGCTGTATCACTAAATGCCAGTAGTCACTATAATATCAGAGTAAGTGTGAAAGCAGGAATACTGTACTGGGTTAGATGATCAGTCCTGATCATATTAAATGGTGGGACCGACTCTGTAGTCAAATGGTCGATACCTGCTCTTCTCTATAAACGTACGATCTATATAACCTCCTTCAGTCCCCACAGCTCTCCCTATGTCCATAAATTCCTTTAGTCCCCACGACTCTTCCTATCTATGTACCCTGAATCATTCACGGCAAACCTCCCGAACTCCATAACCTCCAATATACACCACGGCCCTCCCTATCTCCATAATCTCATCCAGACCCGACGACCCTCCCATTCAGAGTAATCTCCTTCAGTCCCCATGCTCCTCCTGATCTGTGCAACCTCCTTCAGGCCCAACAGCCCTCCAGATCTCTTTGCCCTCTTTCAGGCCCCACATCACTCCCTATCTCCATCATGTCCTTCAGTCACCACTGCACTCTCTATTGTCGATAATCTCATACAGTCCGCACATTACTGCCTATCTCCATAATGTCCTTCAGTGACCATGAACCTCCCGATTTCCAAAGCGTCTATGACCTGTTGACCCTGTAAGCTACCTTTTTCAGATTGAGAAACAAGAACCCCCATAACCCTTTCTGCTATCAGTCTGAAACCAAACCGTGTTAGCCTGACAGTCAGTCGGGATCTGGAATGTGTTAGAAAGGGTATGTCAATAGAAACGCATTTAATAAAAAGTGAACGTGGTTTTGAGCCTGTTGGATTGTATTTTTATTGTTGTGAGTATAAATGGAAGAATAGATACGGTTGTAGGAGTGGCTGTGCCAAGGATACGGTTTATTTGAATTTTCGGAAACATTTACACAAGTTTCAAGAAGGGCTATCGTTTAACTTGGTAGAGAAAAGGGCACCTTAACTATCAGAAGGTGGTTGAGAAATTAGACAAAGTAGTGTTGTCAGAATTTAATGTGAAGAAAGACATGGAAGCTCGGGAAATAAATAGCTATGTCTTGGAAGAATTGTAAGGAGATTAGATTAGATTACTTACAGTGTGGAAACAGGCCCTTCGGCCCAACAAGTCCACACCAACCCTCCGAAGCGCAACCCACCCATACCCCTAACCTAACACTACGGACAATTTAGCATGGCCAGTTCACCTGACCCGCACATCTTTGGATGGTGGGAGGAAACCCACGCAGACACCGCACAAACTCCACTCATTCAGTCGCCTGAGGCGGTGAATTGAACCCGGGTCTCTGGGGATGATAGGCAGTACTGCTCATCACTGTGCCAACGTGCCGCTCACTAATCCTCAACAGAGAAGACAAATTGCAAGAATCTTAAAATAAGTAAAGGTAGATCAATCCTCAATAGCTCATTCGATCTATCCTAGAATATTGTGGGAAGCTAGGGAAGAGATTGCAGTGTCCCTAACAGAGATATTTATATTATCAACAGACACAATGAGTTACCAGAAGACTGCAGGGCAGCTAATGCTGTTCCATCACTTCAGGGTTGCAGGAAACAGCAGGAAATTACAACCCCGTGAGCCCAGTGCTGGGTAACTTTTTGGTGGAGATTCTGTGGGAAAGGAGCTGCATGTATTTGGAAAGGCAAGGCTGATTAGAGATAGTCAGCTTTGTGAGTGGGAAACCATGTTTCACAAACTGGATTGACTCTTTGAGGAGTTGGCCAAGCGATAGATGAAGGCAGAGCAGTCTACGTTGTCTATATGGACTTCAGCAAAGCATTTGACAAGGTTCCAAGGGATGTAGAACATCTCGTCAAGATGAAGAGGAACCAAGGAGCAGAAACAGGGCTTTAGCGAGTTACATGGGCCAGCACGGCGGCTCAGTGGGTTGCTCTGCTGCCTCACAGCACCAGGGACGCGAATTCCATTCCAGGCCCAGGCGACTGTCTGTGTGGAGGTTGCACATTCTCTCCATGTCTGCATGGGTTCCCGACAGGTGCTTCGGTTTCCACGCACCAATTGAAGATGAGCATGTTAGGTGAATCAGCCGTACGTTTTTCAAGAAAGGGAGTAGAGATAATCCTGGGAACTACAGACCTGTCAGTCTTCTGTTTGTGATGTGCAGATTATTGGAGAGGACGCTGAGAGACAGGATTCATGATTTCTTGGCAAACCATAGTTTGATTACAGAGAGTCAGCATGGCTTGTAAGGGACAGATCATGCCTCACAAATCTTAGTGAGCCCTTTGAGAATGTGACAAAATGCATTTATATCTCATTGAAAAAGTACAGAGCTTAGGATGCAGGGAAACCTGTCTGCCTGGATAAAGAATTCCTGGCCCATAGAAGACAGAGGGTGATGACAGATGGAAAGCATTCATCCTGGAGCTCGGTGACCAGTGGTTTTATATAGGGAGAGGTTACAGGATCTCTGCTCTTTGTGACTTTAAGAATGAATTGGATGCGTGAGTGGAAGAGTGGGATAGAAACTTTGCCAATGAGACGAAGGTTGGCGGAGTGGTGAGTAGTGTGGAAGTCTGTTGGAGGTTGCAATGGGACATTGACAGGATGTAGAGCTGGGCTGAGAAGTGGCAGATGAAGTCAAATCTGGAAAATTGTGAAGTGATTCATTTTGCCAAATACGGGGATAAATACAGAATACTGGATAGTGTGGAGGAACAGATCGATCTTGGATTTCATGACCAGATATCTGTCAAATTTGCCACCCAAGCTGGTAACGTTGTTCAGACGGAATATGTTTTATTGGCTTTCATTAGCTGGGGGATTGAGTTTTAAAGCCATGAGGTTATGCTGCGGTTCTAGAGAGCCCTATTTTGACGCCACTGAGAATATTATGTTCAGTTCAGATCCCCTTATTACAGGAAGGATGTGGAAGCTTCAGAGAAGGTGAAGAGGAGATTTACCAGGATGTTGCCTGGACTGGAGAGCATGTTTTATGAAGAAAGGTTGAGTGAGCTTAGGCTGTTCTCATTGGGGGTGAAGAAGGGTTGAGGGACGAATTGGTATAGGTGAATAAGAGGGTGTGAGGCAAAGATAGTGAATAGTGAGAAACTGCTTTATCCCATGGCATGCATGGTACAAGGGGGGCATAATTTTAAGGTGATTGGAGGATGTGTATGGGGAGATTTCAGATCGAGGTTCTTTACACAGAGAGTGGTCGATGGGTGTAATGGTGCATTTGATAGAATCTAGGTTAAGCACGTGAATGATAGTAAAATGAAGGGTGTGTAGGTTAGTTTGATCTTACTGTCGGGTAAAAGGTTGGTATGGCATCATGGCCGAAGGGTCTTGTGCTGTACTTTCTGTGTTCTATGTTCTGTATGGTAAACTGGATAATTGGTGGTAAAATGGACAGTGAAGAAGGCTGTCTGTGTTTCAACAGGATGAACAATACTGCTGGGATAGTGGGCTGAAGAATAGCAGATGGAGTTTAATTAGATAAATGCAAAATGTTCCATTTTGGTAAAATAACCCAGAGTGGGTTGTAAAGTTAATGTTCGGGTCTTGGATACTGTTGTCAGTCAGAGACACATGGATGAGGTACACAGTTCTTTGAAAGTGGTGTCACAGGTAGACAGGCTGGTGAAACAGGCATTTGGGATGGTTACCTTCTTTGGGCAGAGCATTGAGAGTAAGAGCTGGGATGTCAAGATGCTGGCTGACATGCTGTGCTTTTCCAGTACCACGATTATCTAGACTCTGGTTTCCAGCATCTGCTGCCCTTGTTTTCACCATGTTACATCTGTACAAGAGGTCACCGTAAAAGCATTGCTGATATGTAGGAAGAACTCATCAGGTTCACTTACCTCCTTTAGTGAAGGATATCTGACATTCTAACCTGGTCTGGCTAACATGTGACTCCAGACCCACAGCAATATGGCTGATCCTGTGCTATCTCTGGGCAATTCGCAGTGGGACAAGGAATGCTGGTCCAATCAGTGACACCCACATCCCATCAATGTATAAATTAAAATACACGTGTCCCTCCCTATCTCTGCAAACCCCTCCATCTTCAGCAATCTGTACTGGCTTTGTAACACGGTTCAGACCCGAACCACTCTCTGTCACACTCTCACCACCTCCAGCAACTTCACTTCTCCCTGTTCCTGTCGTATCATTAAACCCTGATCATGATTCCCATTCAAAATGCCCTCCTCCTGCTAGCAGACCCTTTGCAATCCCTTTAACACTTACTCCTCAAATATTCTCTTACTTCATGATGTTAAGACGTTTTTGGTGATCGTCTTAGCCTCATAATCTAATATGATCCATTTTGCCCTGAGTGAAGGATGGGTGGGAATTTCTTGCTGAGGTTTCATGTTTCAATGGAATGTCCTTTTGTTGAGTATTTTTCACTGTCCCTCAAATGTTTTCCATTGTTCATTTACAGACACATTTTTCAGTTTGTTTAGATTGTTTATCTTGGTCAGTTCTCCTCTCAACCTCATGTAACTGGCTATTTTTGTTTCTAGGTGTAATTTGTCCTTTCTGTGATTCACTTTAAAAGTTTAAATTCCTTTAAACTGCACTTTACCACCATTTCCCAGAGGATCTCACCAGGTGACATTACTCAGTCACTAAGTTCCAGCACACAACGGTCGGTCTGACATAGTTACATCCCTAGCCAGTTGCACAATCTGTTATGAAAGAAACACTGAAAGAAATCTCCCAACCCCACTTCCAATATCACTGTTGTCAGTGTGATTGACAAGATTATACGAAAATTGAAGTTTCACTGAATTATCCCCCAGCCTTTGTTAACAATCAATGAGTTCCTGTTTAATGCAGTGATGAGCAATGGAATACTGTTCGTTGGCTAAAACTGCTCTGCTGCTTGTGTCCTTGGCACGTAGTAGCCAGTATTTACATTCAGATTGACTCTACTTCATGATCTGTGGTGAGATGCTTTCGCCTTTGTTATCCATTATTGTTAGTGTTACCCATTTTGCCTGAGTTTGCACAAGATTGTGAACCAATTGAATATTTTTGTTCACCCTGTATCCATGTCTCTCTGTTGTCTAAATCTCTTTTATCTGAGTCTTAACTCCGTCGACGTTGAAGCGACGTTCTGTATTCAAAATAAAACATAACTTACTCTTTCCCACAATTTTCCGTCACGAAGCTATTCACTAATGTACAATTTTAGTTCAACTCTGCCCCATCCTGTTCTTTATTGCTTGTCTTCAGCCACATTCCCATTGTGTTCTGATGCTACACTTTTCTCTTTGGATTTGGAAAGCTCTTTCACCTGAACCCTATCCCTGCCTCCTCTCTGTTAGTTGAAAGCTCTGTCCATAAACATACCAACATGATTGGCCAGGACACTGGTCCCAGCACGGTTCCAGTATGACCATCCGAATAGATTATTTTTTTAAATCAGGTATGGGTTGTAGGTATCTCTGGTTGACCAGCCTTTCTTGCCCAGACCTAGCTGCCCTTGAGCTGAGTAGTTTGCTGGCCATTTCAAAGGGTCCTTGAGAGGCAAACACTTTGCTGTGGGTACGTCGTGCAGACCACGTGAGGATGGGCAGATATCATTCTCGAAAGGACAAGTGTTTGGGTTTTTTGTACATCAGCAATGGTCTCACAATTATTTGTGGATTGTTAATTACTATTTTTAAAATTATTGATTTCAAATTCCACCGTTTCTGATGGTGGGATTCCAGCCTGCATCCCTTGAACATTAGCTGAGGTTTGGGATACATGCTCTATCCATAATACCACGAGGCCATCACTTCACCTACTCACAGGTTGCTTATTCCTAACCAGTTATACCAATGCATCATGAAGCAAAACCTGTTCTTCCAACACAATGATGTGTTCCTGATATCTTCCAGGACTCTAGTGATATCACATAGTATCTCGTTCTTGCTCTTGATCTCGCTTTCTCTCTGTCTCTCTGTCTCTGTCTCTGTTTCTGTCTCTCTCTCTCTCTCTCACACTCTCTCTCCAGATTTTCCAGATCTCTATGTCTTCAATAATTTGTAACTCCTATAACAGTTCCTATCTCTGTAACCTCCTCCTAGCCCAATAGTCCCTCCACATATTTGAAATGTACTGCATTCCGGACTACCATCCCTATCGCTGTAACTTGGTTCACTGTTTACAACATTCCTTATCTCGGTAGTCTCCTCCTCCAATAAATGGAGACAGAGGCATGCAGCACGGAAACTGTTCCTTCAACCCAACCAGTCCATGCTGACCAGAGTCCATGAACGAGTTGCGTTTCACTGTATTTGACCCGTATCCCTTCAAACCTTCTCCTCCCCATGTACCTGCCCAACTTTTACATGTTGTAATTGTACTTTTCTCTACCATTTCCCCTAGAAAGCTCATTCTAGTGGCTTATTCCATAACTGCACCATCCTCTGTGTAGAAACTTTTCTCCTAAAATCTCTTTTATCTATTTCCACTCCCATCTCATATTTATGCCCACTAGAACACAGAACATGACAGCGCAATACAGCCCCTTCTGCCTTCGATTTTGCGCCAACCTGTAGACCAAATTTGAAGCCAATCGAATCAACACCATTCCAATTCTTGTCCATATGCCCACAGAAAGACCGTTTAAATGCCTTTAAAGTTGGCACCGATTATTCTGAGTAAAGAACCTACCGCTGGCATCTATCCCATATCTATTTATTAAGATTAATATCTGCCTCAATTTAAAGCTATCTCTCCTCGTGCTAGGCATCGCCATCCAAGAGAAAAGGCTCTCACTGTCCAATCCATCTCTCCTGCCAATTATCTTATATATCTCAATTAATTGACCTCAAACACATTCTCTTGAACAAAAACATCTTAAATTCCCTCAGCCTTTCCACATAAGACCTTCCCTCCATGCCAGGTAACTTCCTAGTAAATCTCCTCTGAATCATTTCCAAAGCTTACACATCCATCCTGTAATGCAATGACCTGAACAAATGTGGCCACACCAGATTTTTGTACAGGTTTAGTATGATCTAATGGTTCCGGAACTCAATCCCTCTACCAATACAAGCTCACACACTGAAATGCTCCTTAAACCTGGGTGGCAACTTGCAACGATCTATGTACATGGACATAGAGATCTGTCTGTTCATCTACACTACCAACAATCTTACTATTATCCCAGTACTCTGTATTCCTGTTACTCCCTCCAGAGTGATTCGCCTCACACCTTTCCACATTAAACTCCATTTGCGAACTTTCAGTCCAGGTGTGCAGATTATCTATACCTTTCTGTAACCTACAACATCTTTCGTCAGTATCCACATCTCTACCAACCTTAGTGTCTTCTGCAAATTTACTAACCCATCCTTCAATGCCCTCATTCAGGTCATTTATGTAAATGACAGCAACAGTGGACCCAAAACACATTCTGGTAGTATCTAATAGTACTGAACTCCAGGATCAATCTTCTCATTAACCACTACCCTCTGTCTTCTTTCAGTGAGCCAATTTATGATCCAAACTATTTAATCACCCACAACCCCATGCCTCCGTATTATCGGCAATAGCCTAACATGGGGAACCTTAACAAACGCCTTACTGAAATACATATACACCACATCAACCGCTTTACTCTCATCCAACTCTGTCTTGATTCTCCTTCTTAAAGACCTCAATCAGGTTTTTGAGGTACGACCTACCCTTCACAAAATCGTGTTGACTATCCCTAATCAACTTACTCATCTCCAGATGAATATAAATCCTATCCCTTACAAGCCTTTCCAACACATTAGCCAGAATCAAGTTAAGGCTCTTACGTCTATAACTACCAGGATGGTCTCCACTCCCCTGCTTGGGGTGGCACGGTGGCGCAGCAGTTAGTACTGCTGCCTCACAGCACCAGAGACCCGGCTTCAATTCTTGCCTCAGCTAACTGTCTGTGTGGAGTTTGCACATTCTCCCGTGTCTGTGTGGGTTTCCTCCAGGTGTTCCGGTTTCCTCCCACAGTACAAAATGTGCAGTTTAATTGAATTGGCCATGCTAAATTGCCCATAGTGTTAGGTGAAGGGACAAATGTAAGGGGATGGGTCTGGGTGGGTTGCTCATCAGAGGGTCGGTGTGGACTTATTGAGCCGAAGGGCCTGTTTCCACACTGCAAGTAATCTATTCTAGGGGGACAAAATTTGCTCTCCTCCAGCCTTCTGGCATTATTCCTGTAAACAATGACGACAGAAACATCAAAGCCAAAAGCATGGCAATCTCCTTCCTGGATTCCCAGAGAATCCGAGGATAAATCACATCCAGCCCTGGGGACTTATCTATTTTTAGACTTTGCAGAATTGCTAACACCTCCTACTTCAGCACTTCGATCCAATCTAGTTATGGACTCCACTACCCTGGGGTAAAGACGTGGCGAATCACCTTACCTCTGTTCCTCGTAGACAATGATACAAATATTTCTGCTCGGGTCTCTGCCACTACTTTGCCACAATGTACTGGGATACACATGTTCAGGACGTAGTGCTTTCTCTACCTTTGTGTTCTAAGACCTCCAGCACCACCTCTTCTGTAAATGGAACTCTTTTCAAGCCATCACTGTGTCTTTAACTGACTTGTCCGCAGTAATTTCTGACATAAAATGGTCATTTAGGGTCTCACCCATCTTCTGTGATTCCACTCATGGATGGCCTTATTGATATTTGCGCGGCCCTAGTGTCTCTCTAGTTGTTTTTGTACTTGTGTGCTGTAGAATTTCCTTGCATTCTCCTTAACCTAAAACGCCAATTCTATCTCATCTCCCTATGTCACTTTCCAACTTATCCAGCCTCTCAGTTTCTGTCAAACCCTCCAGTATCACAAACATTTTCGTCAATCTTTGCTCCATTTACAGTTTCAGGAAATGCTTCCTAAAGCAGGAGGATCAGAATTCTCCACAGTACTCCAACTGGGGACCCAACAATGCCTTATACAGCCTTATCATGATGTTCCAACTCATGTAGTCTTTGCTGTGACCTATGAGAGTAAGTCTGCTAAATGCCCTTTCCCCACCCTGTCCGCGTGTGATGCCACATCCAAGGAACAATGTAACTGTACTCCTTGGTCTTTCTCTCTGTTCGCCAACACTGCCCAGTGTCCGACCATTAAAAGTGTTAGTCCTCCATAGTTTGTTTTAACAAAATCCAGCACCTGAATTCAACTCCATCTTTTATTCCTTGGCCCACTGGCTGTTGTTCGAGATCCCCTCGATAACTGTATTCCCTGCGCACAATAACCCGTGTTCTATCCGGACTTTCATCAACAAACTTACTAACAATGACTCCTATGCTCTTACCGAAATAATTTCTGTAAATGATGCATAATAGTGGATTTGATACTGTTCCTTTTTGCACACCGCTAGTGATAGGCCCGTAGTCTGCACAGCAAGCCTCTCCCACCACTCTCTTTCTCCTACTGTCAAGCCAATTTTGTATCCAGTTGGATAGCTCTCCCTGCTCCCATGTAATCTAACCTTACTAACCAGTGTTCCACGGTAAACCCTGTCCAAGGCATTGCTGTGGTCAGTATAGACAAAGTCTCCTGTTCTGTTATCATCTAGGTTCTTAGTCACCTATTCAACAAACTCAGTCAAGTTTGTGAGACACTACTTGAACAGGTTTCCAGCTCATCCCCCGTGGCTGTCACTGATATAAATACCTCTTTAAGGGGCACTTCTTCCTAAGTTACCCCCAATGTCCTCAGATATACATGATTAGCTCCAGGGATTTGTCTATTTTTTATGCATTTTAAAATCTCCAGCAACTCTTGTTCTGATATGCAGAGTCTTTTGAAGACTTTATTTCCCTGACTACCCCAGTCTTTCAGTTCTGATGTGAAATTTTCGTTAAGGATCTCACCCATCTACTGTGGTTCCACACATGGATTATCCCATTGATCTTCAAGGGGACACATTCTGTGCCTAGTTAATCTTCTCTCGTTAGTATTCATGAAGAATCCCTTTGGATTTTCCTCAGCATTACCAGCCAAAGTTTTCTCAGGTCTCCTGTTTGCCTTCCTGCTCTCCCTCTTCAGTGTATTACTGCACCCACAATGTTCTTCGAGGAATCCAGCTGGCCATATATGACATGGACCACCTTTTTCTTGACCAGAACCTCAATAACCCCAGTCATCCAGAATTTTCTACTTGTAATCAGCATTGTCCTTCACACTAACAGAAATATCCTCACCCTGAACTCTCATTTTATCTTTCTTTTGAAAGTTTCCCACCTGTCTGAGGTCCATTTACCTGCAAATAGTCTCCACAATCAACTGTTAAAAGTTCTTGACCAATACCTTCTGGATTGGGGCAGGCCAATTTTGATGTTTCACTTCTGGACCAGGCCTGTCCTTTTCCATAACTGTTTTCAAACTAATATAGTTGTGCTCACTTTGTCAAAGTGCTCCCCAACTAACACCTCAGTCCCTTTCCCTACCTTGTTTCCCAAGGGAGGTCAGATTTTGCCCTTTTCTCCAGGTGGAGGGCAAACACCCAGTGATTGTGCATATCAGTACATACGGCATAGATACAGTTAGGTGTGTTGTGATCAAGTGAGTATTGGGAGTTAGGTAAGAAATTAAAAAGCAGGATGACAAGGGCAGTGAGCTCCAGATTACTCCCAGTGCCACTCGCCAGTGAATACGGAAATAGAAAGATAAGCTGATGAATGAGTGCCTCAGGAGCTGGTGGAGGGGGAAGGTGTTTACGTTTTGGATGATTGGGATCTCTTCTGCAGTAGAGGTGACCTAGACAAATGGACGGGTTAGACTTGAACCAGAGGGGTACTAGCAACCTGGGAGGGAGATTTGCTAGTGTTACCTGGGAGGGCTTAACCTGGTTTGCCAGGTGATTGGGATTCTGAAAAAGAGAGAGACTATCTGCCAGTCAGAGGAAAATACACCAGCCACCGAGAGCAAGTTTCCTATTCGGGATATCCAGGGGCACAGTCAAGGGAGGGAAAAGACTTTTGGTTTAAAGGACATTTATTTTGACACATGAGGCCTGACTGGTAAGGCAGGTGAGCTCAGAGCATGGATCGGCTCTGGGGACTGGGATAGTATAACCATAACAGAAACATGGCTGAGAGAAGGGTAGGACTGGCAGCTCAGTGTTCCAGGATACAGAAGGTACAAGTGTGAGAGAAAGACAAGTAAATGAGGATGGGGAGTTGCCCTTTTGATAAGAGACAACATAACAACAGTGGTCAGAGAGGATAATCCTAAAAAGTCATCAAATGAGGCCATATGGTTAGAAGTTAGAAAGAAGAAGGGGCGGTCACTTTGTTGGGACTGTATTACAGACTCGCAAATAGCCAGCCGGTATGAGAAGAGCAGATGTGTAGAGAGATTGTAGATAGCTGAAGGAATAAGAGAGTAGTATTGATTGGACGTTTGAATTTCCCCTGGATTGACTTGTGCACTCAGAGAATAAAAGGCCCATATGGGTAACAATTTGTGAAATGGGCCCAAGAAAGTTTCCTTGACCAATAAGTAGATGGTCCTACTCTACTCAGGTGGGCGCAACATTGGATCTCCCCTGAGAAAATGAGATGAGGAAGTGACTGAACTGTCAGTTGGAGAGCACTTTGGGTCCAGTGACCGCAACGGTATTAGTTTGAACATAACTACAGAAAACGATAGGAGAGGTCCAAAGGTTAAGGAGCTGTGCTGGAACACAGCCAGTTTTGGGGCCATGAAGCAGGACCGAGCAGTGGTTGAGTGGGTGACTCTGTTTGAAGGAAAAGAAATGACTGGAAAATGGGAGGCTTTTAAAAGTGTAATACTGAAAATCCAGGGTCAGTATGTTCCTGTTAGGGTGAAGGGAAAATGGCAGGTTTGGGGATCCCTGGCTGATGAGGGATATTGAGGCTCTGGTCTGGCAAATGAAGATGGTATACATTGGGTTTAAGGTTTCCGTATCTACCGAACCTCTTCCAGCCCTAAAGACACAATCAATCTGTGGAGACCCTATAATCTTCTTAGGTCTCTGCCATACTCCGATCTGTCGAACCCACTCCAGTCCCTGTGACTGTTCCAATCAAGTTCCTAAAGGACCTGCAATCTGTGTAAAATGCTCTCATCACTATCACCCATCCAGTACTTTTACCCATCTACTCATCTGCATAACCTTCTCCAGCTCTTACACCCCTATCTGTGTTAACAACAACCTCCACTACAACACTTTCCCACTTAGGCCAAACTGGAGGAGATTACTAATGCTCCTTTATCTGTGTAACTGTCTCCAATCAAAATTGCTGTTCTCATCTCCAGGAAATCTGTCCGATTCCACATCCTCCATGTCTAAATAACACCAGGACCTAAGAATTTCGATATCTCTAAACCGTTCAGTCCCGACTACTCTCCATATGTGTGGTTTTTCTTCCAGTCTATACTACCTACATTATCTCTGTAATCTGTTCCATTCCCTAAATAGTCACTGTCTGTATAAATCAGCACTCTTCTACCACTATCCTTATCCCTGTAAATTGATCCATCCCTCCCAACCTCCACATCTCCATGAACTCCTGCAGGCCCTACAGCTCTCCACATTTCTGTAACCTCCTGTGGCTCTATGGTCCTCCCTCCCTGTAAAACCACTTGCAGTCCAGACATCCCTCCCAATCTGGGTCCTCTGCTCCAGATCAGACCATTGCTGTCTCTGTAAACACCTCCACTCCTGACAACTCTTCCCATTTGTGTAACCTCGTTCAGACCCCATACTCTCCAGCTTCCTGAATCTTCTTCCTGCCATTGCAATCAAAATCATGTTTATGTAAAATCCACCAGTGCTTAAACCTTCCCCAACTCAGTAACCTCTTGCAGTCCTAACAAAACACCTGAACTGTGAAACCTTTCATTTCGCTGCAATCCTCCCTACCTCCCCCCTCAAATGCGTTCATAAACATGTAACCTCACAATTACTGAATCTTACTTTTGGCACTGCAAATCTCATAATGTCTGCAAAATCCTCCTGTCCTGATATCCCTCCCTATCTCTGTAACCCCCACCACCCTCCAGTGCCCTTTTGAGGAATGTGGCAGAGGAGGGAAGATTTGTAGAGTCCGGGCCATGTTACGGAGGTAGAATCCTGGGAATTACAGATTTGGTCTAATGTCTGTGGTGTGCAGATTATTGGAGAGGACTCTGACAGACAGAATATATGACTACGTGGAAAACCGTAGTTAACTTTTAGACTGTCGGCATGCGTTTGTGAAGGGCAGGTCATGCCTCACAAATCTTTTTGAATTCTTTGAAGATATGGCAGAATATGTTGAAGCTCATTCAGAAAATAAGGAGGTATGGGATACAGGGAAATCTGTCTGTTTGGATACAGGATTGGATGGCCCAGAGAAGACAGAGTATGGCAGCAAATGGACAGTATTGAGCCTGGAGCTCAGTGACCAGTGGGGTTCTGTAACAGTCGGCTCTGGGACTCTGCTCTCTGTGATTTTTATAAGTGACTTGGATGTGGATGTTAGAGAGTGGTTTAGTAAGTTTTCCAATCTGGTGGAGTGGTGGGTAATGTGGAGGGCTGTTGTAGGTTGCAATGGGACATTGACAGGATGCAGAGCTGGGCTGGAAGTGGCAGATGGAGTTCAAGCTGGAAAAGTGTGAAGTGATTTATTCTGGAAGGTGGAATTTGAATACAGAATTCAGGGCGGAAGGCAGAATGCTTGGCAGTGTGGAGATCAGAGAGATTAAGGGGTCCATGTCCATAGATCCCTCAAAATCACCACGCACGTTGATAGGGTTGTTAAAATGCATATGTTGTGTTGGCTTTCGTTATCAAGGGAAGGTTTTTCTGCATCTTTATAGCATCCTGGTGAGACTACACTTGGAATATTGTGTTCCGTTCTGGTCTCCTCTTTGCAGGACGGATGACAGGAGATTTATCAGGATGCTGCCTGGAATGGATGGCATTTCTTATGAAGAAAGATTGAGGGAGCTAAGGCTTTTCTCATTGGTGTGAAGAAAGGGGTGGGACGACGTAGTAGAGGTGAACAAGATGATGAGAGGCACAGAGAGAGTGAATAGTGAGAGACTTTTTCTCCTATGGCATAAATGGCTATTACAAGGGGTGTAACTTTAAGGTGAATGGAGGATGGATAAAAGGATAGAGAATGATAGGTGGTTGGAATGCACTGACAATGGTGGTAGTAAAATTAGATCCTTCCGGGATATTTAATAGACTCTTGGATAGGCATATGGATGATAGTAAAATCAAGGATATGGAAGTTAGTTTGGTCTTACAGTCGGATAAAAGGTTGACATGGCATCATTGCCGAAGCATCTTGTTCTGTACTATTCTGTGTTAGTATGTTAAATGGGGTAATAAGCTTAGATCAGTGTAAAAGAATATGGCCTTTAGGAGGAGCGAGTCAACTGGATACAAAATTGGGCTTCATGGTTGGAGACAGACGGTGATGGGAGACATGTTGTTTTTCTGAAGGGAAGCATGTGAACAGCGGTTCAGTGGGTCCCCTGTTGTTTGTCATTTGGGTAAATGGTTTGGATGGGAATATTGGTTTCCTGGTAAGTAAGGTTTTTGGGTGACACTGGAATTGGTGGTAATGTGGATAGTGAAGAAGGTAATCTATGATACAACAAGATTAACAGTACTGCTGGGAGAGTGGGCTGAAGAATAGCAGATAGAGTTTAATTAGATAAATGTGAAGTGTTCCATTTGGTGAAACAAACCAGGGTGGGACTTGTACAGCTAATGTTTGTGCCCTGGGTGGTGTTGTCAGTCAGAGACACAGGGATGCAGGTACACAGTTCTTTGAAAGTTGCATCACAGGCAGGCTGGCTGGTGAAGTAGGCGTTTGGGATGGTTACCTTCATTGGGCAGGATATTGAAAGTAGGAGCTGGGATGTCATGTATCTGTACAAGACATTGGCGAGGCCACCATAAATGCATTGCTGATCAGTAGGAAGAACTCATCAGGTTCACTTACCTGCTTTAGGGAAGGACAACAAACATTCTCAGCTGGTCTGGCCAACATGTGACTCCTGACCCACAGCAAGAGGGCTGACTCTGAGCTGTCCTCTGGGTAAGTAAGAGTGGGGTCAAAGAATGCTAGTCCAGGCACTGACATTCACATCCCATAAATGAATAAATAAAATACATATGTCCCTTCCTACCTCTGCAAACCCCTCCTGCTGCAACAACCCGTACTTAATTTGAAACACTCTTCAGGCCCTGACCATCTCTGTAACCCTCTCACCACCTCCAGCACCTTCACCTCTCCCTGTTCCTATTGTGACATTATACCCTCACAGGGATTCCTCTGACAACTGCCCTCCTCCTGCTAACAGACCCTTTGCAACCTCTTTAAAACTTACTCCTAAAACACTCGCACTTCAGGATTTTAAGTACATTTTGATGATCTTCTCAGCCTCATAATCTAATATGATCCATTTTGTCCTGAGTGAGGGACGGGTGTGAGTGTCTTATTGAGGTTTTGTCTGTTTCAATGGAATATCCTTTTGTTGAGTGATTTACACTGTTCCTTCAAATGTTTACCACTGTCCATTTACACACACACGTTTCAATCTGTTTAGCTTGTTTAACTTGGTCAGTTCACCTCTCAGACTCATGTAATTGGCAATTTTTGATTTTAGTTGTAGCTTGTCCTTTCTGTGATTCACTTTAAAATTTTATATTTCTTTAAACTGCACTTTATCACAATTCCCCAGAGGATCTCTCCAGGTGACATGACTCATTCACTAAGTTTTATCACACAACAGTCGCTCTGAGACAGTTACATCCCTCACCAGTTGCACAATGTATTATTTAAAGATACACTGAAAAAAATTATCCGAACGTCCCTTCCAATATCACTGTTGTCAGTGTGATTGTCAAGATTATAAGAATTTTGAATTTTCACTGAACTGTCATTATGCCTTTATTAAAAATTCCAATGAGTTCCTGTTTAATGCAGTGATGAGCAATGAAATGCTGTTCGGTGGCTAAAACTGTTCTGCTGCTTGTGTCCTTGGCAAGTAGTAGCCAGAATTTACATTCAGACTGACTCTACTTCATGATCTGCGGCCAAATGCTTTCTCTGTAATGCCTTTGTTATCAATTATTGTTAGCGTTGTCCACTATGCCTGAGTTTGCACAAGTTTGTGAACTATTGAATATTTATGTCCACCTTTTTTCACCCTGTACCACGTCACCCTAGTGTCTAATTCTCTTTTATCTCTGTGTCACAAATCCATCTACCTTATGGCAGAGACTTTGTCCATTCCACAAAAAAAAACATAATTTACTGTTTCCTACAATTTCCTGTCACAAATTGATTCGCTGACGTACAGTTTTAGTTAGACTTGGTCCCATCCTGTTCCTTTCTGCGTGTCTTCAGCCACATCCCCATGCTGTTCCAAAGCTTCACCTTTTTTATTTGGATTTGGAAAGCTCCTTTCACCTGAACCCTGTCCCTGCATCCTCTCTGTCAGTTTAAAGCCCTGTCCCTAAACCTACCGACGTGATTGGCCAAGACACTGGTCCCAGCACACTTCCAGTGGGACCATCCGAATGGTTTATTTTTAAACTCGGGTATGGGATGTGGGTGTCTCTGGCTGACCAGCCTTTCTTGCCCAGTCCTCGCTGCTCTTAAGCTGAGTAACTTGCTCAGCCATTTCAGAGGCAAACACTTTGCTGTGGGGATGTCGTACAGACCACGTGAGGATAGCAGATATCCCCGAGTGTATTTTTGATGAACAACATTGTTTTGGACATCAGCAATGATTTCATACTTATTCATGGATTGTTAATTGCAATTTTTAAAAAAATGATGTTTGCAAATTCCACCATTTCTGATGGTGGGATTTAAACCTGCCTCCAATGAACATTGGGTGAGGTTTCGGATACATGCTCTCGCAATAATACCACGAGGCCATCACTTCACCTGCTCAAAGGTTGCTCATCCTGAGCACTGATACCAGGTCATCAGGAACCTAAACCTGTTCTTCCTACATGATTGTTTCATTATGAAATCTTCCTGCCCTCTGGTGATATCACTCAGTCTCACTCCATGTGGTATCCCTCACTGTGAGGGTCTAATTGCTGCCTCTGTCAGCATCTCTCACTCTTGCAGCTACTCCAGATCCTGAGCCAATTGAAGTCTTCATTCCAGAGAGACGCAGCAGCACAGGCCAGGGATGGAGACAGGGTTTTTCAGATCTCTGTTGGACTTAGTGCCATTCTCCATGTGTATCCCTCACGGGATCAGTCTATTTTCCCATACTGTGTATTCCTCAGACTCCTGTAGGTATTAGGAAGGGCCTGACTCAATAGACTTCCCAGTTGCTGGGTATATCGTCCATCGCCACATTGAAGATGGTTGATCAGCCAGGGAGACAAAAGGAAGGGAGATTTGGAGTCTTCAATAAATCCTGCAGTGAGGTAAGATCACACACAGTGAATAGAGCAGTGAGCAAAGAGAGAACTCCAAACATCGGCTAACAAAACACGAACTAGATACAGTGATGGAGGGGAGCACCGTACAGCTCAATCAACACACCTATAGTAAGTTCTGTTGTGATAAGACTCACTACTCTGCAACACACTATCTATGGCATGTCTTGGTGACTAGTAGCTTCAATAAATTGTAACTATTATAACAGTTCCTGTCCCAGTAACCTCCTCCCCTCCCTATACTCCCTCTACTTACTTGAATTGTACTGCATTCCAGACTACTTTCCCTATCGCTGTAACTTGCTTCAGTGTCTATAACATGCCTTATCTCAATAGTATCCTCCTCCAATAATAGGAGACAGGGTCATGCAGCACGGAAACGGTTCCTTCGATCCAACTATTCCATGCTGACCAGACTCCCTGACCGAGTCGCATTTCCCTGCACTTGACCCATATCTCTTTAAACCTTCTCCTCTCCATGTACCTACCCAAATGTTTTTTAGATGTTGTTATTGTACTTTTCTCTACCACTTCCCCTGGAAACCCATTCCATACCTGCACCATACTCTGTGTGGAAAATCTTCTCCTCTTAACCCTTTTCCGTTTTTTCCTCTCCCATCTCCTACTTATGCCCTCCAGAACACAGAACATAGAACATCACAGTACAGTTCGGCCCAGAATGTGTGCCAACCTGTGGAGCCAATCTGAAGCCCATCTAACCTTCCCTATTCCATTCTCACCCATATGCCTGTCCAATAACCGTTTAAATGCCCACAAAGTTCTCGAGTCTGCCACTGTTTCAGGCCATGCATTCCATGCTCTGACTATTCCGAGTAAAGAATCTACCTCTGGCATTTGTCCCAGGTTTATTAATTATTATTAATATTATTACTACCTCAATTTAAAGCTATTTGCCCTCGTGCTAGGCATCGCCATCCGAGGGAAAAGGCTCTCACTGTCCAACCCATGTCACCCTCTGATTATCTTATATGTCTCAATAAATTGGCCTTAAACTCTTCTCTCAAACACAAACAGATTCAAGTCCTCAGCCTTCCTCATAATACCTTCCCTCCGTACCAGGCAACATCGTAGTAAAACTCCTCGGAACCCTTTCCAAATATTTTAACATGCTTCTTCTAATGCGGTGACCTGGACTATAGGCAACACTCCAAATGCGGCCGCACTAGAGTTTTGTACAGCTGCAGCATTATCTCCTGGTTCCGAAATTCAATCCCTGTACCAATAAAAGCTCACATGGTGAATGCCTTCTTAACAACCCTGTCAAACTGGGTGGCAACTTTCAATGATCCATGTATATGGACACAGTGATCTCTCTGCTCATCTGCACTACCAAGTTCTGCTTTACCCACATCCACCTGTTTGGTCACCTCAAAGAATTCAACAAGGTTTGTGAGGCATGACTTACCCTTCACTAAACCGTTCTGACTATCCCTCATCAACGTATTCATCTCCAGATTATAAATGCAAGCTATTACAAGCCTTTCCAACACTTTACCAAGAATCGAAGTGAGACTCACAGCTCTATAATTACCCAGGGTTGTCTCTATTCCCCTTCTTGGTCAAGGGGACAATATTTGCTGTCGTCTGGCCTTCTGACACTATTCCTGAAGGCAATGACGACATAAATATCAAAGCCAAAGGCTCAGCAATCTTCTTACTGGCCTCCCAGAGAAGCCAAGAATACATCCCATCTGGCCCAGGGGCCCACTTTTTACACTTTCCAGAATTGCTAACACCTTATCCTTCTGCAGTTCCATCCCATCTAGTTATGGACTCCACTACCCTTGGGAAAAGACATTGGCTTCCTGTACCCCTCATGGGTTTATAAAGCGTTATAAGGTCACCCCTCAGCCACCTACACCCAGTGGAAATGTGAAGGACAATGAAAGAAATATTTCTGTTCGCATCCCTGCTGCTACTTTGCCACAATGTTCTGGTATACACTTCTTCAGGAGCTAGGGCTTTCTCTACCTTTGTGTTCTAAGATCTCCAGCACCACCTCTTCTGTAATGGGGACTCTTTACAAGCCATCACTGTTTCTTTCCCTTTGTTTCCTAGTCTTTGTCCACAGTACGTTCTGACATGAAACGCTCATTTAGGCTCTCGCCCATCTCCTGTGGTTCGACACTTGGATGGCCTCACTGATCATTGAGGAGCCCTAGTGTCTCTCCAGTTGCTTTTTTGTACTTGTGTGCTGTAGAAAATTCTTCGCATTCTACATAAACTTCTCTGCCAAATCTATCTCATTCCCCCATGTATTTTCCAGCTTATCCAGCCTCTCCGATTCTGTCAAACCATCCAGTATCAGGAACATCTTCGTCAATCTTTGCTCCATTTGCAATTTCAGGAAATGCTTCCCAGATCAGGATGATCAGAATTCTATGCAGCGTTCTAAAGCTGTGCTGATTATCCCTAATCAATCCTTGTCGTTGCAAATGCATGTAACTCCTGTCCCGCAGAATTGCTTCCAACAACGTCTGCATCGCTGACATCAAACGATTTGGCGTTGATGTCCCTGACTTTTCCTTGCAGCCTTTCCTAAGTACTGGCACAACCTTAGCCCCCCTCCAGGCTTCCAGCTCATCACCCATGGCTATCAGTGATAGAAATATCTCTTTTATGGGACCCGACAATTTCATCCTGAGCTTCCCGCAATAGCCTGGGATATACTTGATTAATTCCCAAGGATTTGTCCATCTTATATGCATTTCAGAAGTTTCAGTACCTCCTGTTCTGTTAAGTGGAGTCTTTTGAAGACGTTACTGTTCCTTATTCCCTGACTTTCCCAGTATTTCTCCAAGTTAAGTTCAAATGTGAAATTTTTGTTCAGGATCTCACCCATCTCCTGTGTTTCCACACTTGGATGGCCCCATTCGTGGTCAAGGAGCTATACTCTGCCACTCGTTAATCTCCTGAAGAATATGCTTGAAGAATCTCTTTGGATTTTCCTCAGCCTGATCTGCCAATGCTTTTTGTGGTCCCCTTTGTGCCCTCCTGATATCCCTCTTAAGTGAATTACTCCACCCGCTATGTTCTTCAATGGATTCCCTTAATCCAGCTGCCTATATGTGACATGTTCCAACTTTTTGTTGACCAGATCCTCAATACCCCCATTTATCCAGTGTATCTCACTTGTGTTAGCATTGTCCTTCACACTCACAGAACTATGGTGTCCCTGAACTCGCATGTTATCGCTCTTTTGAAAGTTTCCCACCTGCCTGACGTCCCTTTACCTGCAAATAGCCTCCACAATCAATTGCCAAAACCTCTTCACTAAGACCTTCTGGATTGCGGCAAGACGAATTTTGATCTTAACTTGTGGACCAAGCTTGTGCTTTTCCATCGCTATTTTCAAACTAATACAATTCTGCTCACTTTGCAAAAGTGTTGCCCCACTAATGCCTCAGTCCCTTTCCCTACCTTGTTCCCCAAGGAGAGGGCGGGTTTTACCCCTTCCTGCATTCCAACCATTTACATTTTGACTGAGACATTTTTCTTGTACATGCCTAACAAATCCCACCCATTCAAGCTGTGAGCACTCTGGCAGTCCCAGACTAGGTTTGGAAAGTTAAAATCCCTGACCATTCCAACCCCAAAATCTCGCTGACTGTTGTGGGCCTGTAGTACAGTCATATCAAACTGATGATGATGCATTCCCATTTCTCAATTGCACTACTATAGCTTCAATGGGCTTTCCCCAGGAATATCCTCCCTCAGTGCTACCGTGGTATTCCACTGATCAAAAGCCCCACCCTCTCATCTCTCACTTCCTGTTTTATCCTCCCTATGGAATCTGTATCCTGGAACATTTAGCTCCCAGTCCTGTCCCGCTCTCAGCTGTGATTCTGCCATATCTATGGTATTCCAGTCCCATGTTCTCATCCATCCGCCGATTTCATTTGCCTTCATTGTTCGCCCTTTTAGTTTGAAATAAATGCACTTGAATCAGTCAGTTTTCCATCACTCTCTGCTGTGCTCTTTCCTGATGTTTCTACTTAAGTTCCTAACTTGATGTTCTGTCCCAGCTTCTACCTTCAGACTACAACCTGGCACCATCCACCTCACTATGGACAACATCCTCACCTTTCATGTCATTTGCAAACCTACTAATGATATATTCTGCTTTCACATCAGAGTTATTAATGTATATAATAAACAGCAACAGCTCCCGCACAGATACCTGTGGTACAACGTTGGTGAAAGAATTTCAATCGTAAAACAGCCCTCCACCAGTTGTGGATCCTGTCTGTTGGACCAACCTTCAATGTGGGACCTCGTCAAACGATGTAATGAGCTCCATCACCTGCACAGCCCTCATCAAAATCCTCAATCGTAATTTCAAATAAAAATCTCAGCTGAATTTGGGAAAGGATCTTACTCTACCAAATCTATTATGCGTATCCCTAATTGATCTCTGCCTTTCCAAATTTTGATTCATTCTGCTCCTCAGAATTGTTCCCAATAATTTCCCTCCCCCTGCTGTCAGACTATCGCTCTGTAATTATCTGGCCTATCCCTGCTGCCCTTCTTGAACATAGGAACCACATTAGCTATCCTCCAATCATCCAGCGAAGTATGAAATATATCCACCAGGGCCCCAGCAATCTCCTCCCTTACCTCCCATAGCAGCGTGGGATACATTTCATTGGGTTTTGGGGATTCCTCTACCTTTATGCCTGTGAAAACATTTAATACCTCCTCCTTATTGATCTTAATTTGTTAGAGAATCTCACCATACCTACTGAAATCCCCAGCTACAATGCATTGCTCCTGTGTGAATACAGATGGGAAGTATTCATTGAAGACCTACTTCCTCTGGCACCATGTGCCGATTGTCCCTTTGGTTTCTAATAGGCCCCACACTTTCCCCAGTAACTCTCTTGTTCTAACTATACTGCTAAAATACCTTGTGGCTTTTCCTTAACACCATCTCCCAAGGATGTTTAATGGCCATTGTTTGTCCTTCATTTTTAAGGAGCCTCCTTGCACACTCTATACTTTTGAATGCCTTCACCTGAGTTTATTGCACTGTATTTTCTTTATCAAACTCACGATTTCGCTTTACCGGTATTCGCTGGTCTTGCTGCCTTTACTATTCCCTTGCAAGGACCACACTGGCCATGAATTCTCAGTGTATCACTTTAACATATTCTCATTTTCCAAATATAGAACCAACTGCAGATTGTCCTCCCAGTCTCGGTTTGCCAGATCCTCTCTAATGATAGTGATACTGATAGGAGCCTCACTTGTCAGGGGGACAGACAAGAGACCCCAAGATGGTGTGCTGCCTCCCGGGTACCAGGGTCAAGGGTGTCTCTGAGCGGTGACTGAACATTCTGAAGTGACAGGGTAAGTACCCAGAGGTCATTGTGCACACCGGTCCACATGACATCGTTCGTTAAGGGGAAGGGATCCTGTGAAATATGTACAGGGAGTGAGGAAAGAAGTTAAAAAGCAGGACCTCAAGGGTTGTGATCACCGGATTACTCCCAGTGCCACGTGCCAGTGAGGATAGAAATAGAAAGATAGACCATATGGGGTGTGGTTGAGGGGCTGGTGGAGGCGTAGAATTTTCAGTTCTTGGATCATTGGGATCTCTTCTGGGGTAGAGGTAACCTGAACAAGGGGGAACCAGAAGGGCATCAGTATCCCTGGGTGGAGATTTGTTTGTCTTACCCTGGACGGTTTAAACTAGTTTGGCAGGGGTTTGGACTCTGAGTAAAAGAGGTACCATCAACCAGTCAGGGGAAAATACATCAGCCATCGAGAGCAAGTTTCCTATCCAGGATATCCGGGGCACAGAATAGGGAGGGAAAAAACTTCTGGTTTAAAGGACATTTATTTCAACACACGAGGCCTGACTGGCAAGGCAGGTGAGCTCAGAGCATAGATTGGCTCTGGGGACTGCGATATTATAGCCATAACAGAAACATGGCTGAGAGAAGGGCAGGACTGGCAGCTCAGTGTTCCAGGACACACAAGGTACAGGCGTGATAGAAGGACAAGTAAGTGAGGAGAGGCAGCTGCCTTATTGATAAGGGAGGACATAACGACCGTGCTTAGAGAGGATACTCTTTCGGGGTGATCAAATGAGGTCACATGTATCGAAATTAGAAACAAAAAGGGGATGGTCAGTCTGCTGGGATGGTGTTCCGGATCGCCAAATAGCCAGTGGGTACGAGAGGAGCAGATGTGAAGAGAGGTTGCAGGTACCTACAGAAATAACAGAATAGTATTGGTTGGAATTTTAACTTCCCCTGTATTGATTGGACCACCCAGAATGTAAAAGTCCTGTATGGGGTGGAATTTGTCAAATGTGTCCAAGAAGGTTTCCTAGATCAATATGGAGAGGGCCCCACTCTACTCAGGCAGCTGAAAACGAGACCTCCCCTCAGAAAACGTGGTCGGGCAAGTGACTGAAGTGTCAGTCGGAGAGCACTTCGAGTCCAATGACCACAACTGTCCTCGTTTTAACATAGTTGTGAAGAAAAGATCAGGCAGGTCCACAGATTAAGGTCTTAGTCTGGAGCAGGACCAATTTTGGGGGTATTTGGGAGAATCAAGCAGAGGTCGATTGGATGAATTAAAATCACACAACAGCAGGTTATAGTCCAAGAGATTTAATTCAAAGCACCAGCTTTTGAAGTCCAGATGATCATTCCAAAAGATGAAAACTTAAACTAAGTTTGTTGGATATTGCATTCCATCACACTGCAATCCTGTTGCTATAAATTCTGTGCCTGTTTATTGTGCTCGACAACCACCTGATGAAGGAGCAGCGCTATGAAACCCAGTGCCTCCAAATAAACCTGCTGGACTGTAAGCTGGTGTTGTGTGAGTTTTAACGTTGTCCATCCCAGTCCAACACCAGCTCCTTCACATCATGCACCCATCCACTGGGTGGTCTGTTTGAAGGAAAAAGAGTGACTGGCAAATGGGAGGCTTTTAAAAGTGTGGTCTCAAGAATCCAAAATATCCCTGTTAGAGCAAGGGAAAAGCTGCCAGGTTTAGGGATCCCTGGCTGATTGGGGATATGAGGCTCTGTTCAAGAAAAAGAAGGCGGCACACATTGTCTTCAATGTTTCTGTATCTACGTACCTCTCCGAGTCCTAAAGACACTATCACTCCGTGGAGACACAACAATCCTCTCAGGTGCCAGCAGCACACCCGATCTGTATAACCCACTGAAAGCCTGTGATTCTCCCGATCCAGTTCTGATGAGACTCACTCTCTGTGTGACATCATCCCATCGCTAACACTCACCCTTTCAATGTAAGACCCTCCTGTATCTCCATCCATTTACTCTTCTCCATAACCTTCTCTAGCTCTTACGCCCCTACCTGTGTAAACTCACCCTCCCCTACAACCCTTTCCCGTTTGACCATTCTGGAGGAGGTTACTAATGCTTCCTTATCTGTGAAACTGTCTCCAACCAAAATTACTGCCCTTCTGGATAATCTGTCAGACCCCACACCCTTCGTATCTGAATAATCTGCAGAAGTAAAACTTCCTATCTATAAACATCTTCAGTCACGACTACCCTCCATATCTCTGTTTGGTCCCCCAGTCTATACAACCCACTTTATCTCTGTCATCTGCTCCATTCACCGAAAATCCTCCCTGTCTGTGTAAACCGCTCCATCCTACTAACACCCTTCTCCCTGTAAACCGCTCCATCCCTCCCAACCTCTCCATCTTCATGAACACATGTAGACCGTACAGCTCTCCACATTTCTGTAACACCCAGTGGTTCTATGTGCTCCCTGTGAAACCACCTCCAGTCCCCACAACCCTTCCAGTCTATGTCGTTTTCTCTAGATCAGATCATTGCTGTCTCTGTAACCTCCGACAATCCTAGTAAAGCTCCCTAATGTATCTGTTCATTCAGATCCCATCCTCTTCAGCCTCCCGAAACCTCTTCCTGCAATGTAACCCTCCCTAATTAGAACATAGAACAGTACAGCACAGTACAGGTTCTTTAGCCCTAAATGTTGTGTCAATCTTTTATCCTACTATAAGATCCATCTAAACTGCAGGCCATTGAAAGAACAAAGAAAATCACAGCACAGGAACAGGCTCTTCAGGCCGCTAAGCCTCCGCTGATCCAGATTCTCTGTCAAAACCTGTCGCCTATTACGTCGCCTATTTGGTGAGGAGCTGTACCACTTTGGTCCTTACCCATTCATACATCTGTATGGATGCATCGTAACTGACGTTATAATTCCCGCCTGTACCAGCTCCGCTGGCAAAGTGTTCCAGGCCCCTATCACTCTCTGCGTAATGATCTTTCCACACATATCTGCCCTAAACCTCTACCCTCTTACTGTGAACTCGTGACCCCTAGTAATTGAGTTCCACACTCTGGGAAAAAAATGCTTCTTGCTATCCACCTTGTCTATACATCCCATGCTTTTGCAGACCGCAATCAGGTCTCCAGTCAACCTTCATCTTTCTAATGAAAATAATCCAAAACTATTCAATCTCTCCGCATTGCTAGTGCCCTCTATACCAGGCAATATCTAGGTGAACTCCTCTGCACCCTCTCCAAAACATGCACGTCATTTTGGTAATGAGCAGACCAGAACCGTACGTAATATTCTAAAGCAAAGTCCTATACGACTGTAACATGACCTGCCAACTGTTGGACTCAATACCACGTCCAATGAAGGAAAGCATGACGTATGCTGCCTTGGCCACTTTACTGACCTGCGTTACCACCTTCAAGGAACAATGGATCTGAATACCCAGTTCTTAATTTTTCCCAGGACCTTCCCATTTACTATATAGTTCACTCCTGAATTGGATCTTCCGAAATGCATCACCTCGCATTTGCCCGGATTGAACTCCATCTGCCCTTTCTCGGCCCGCCTCTCCAATTTATCTATATTCTGTTGTATTATCTGACATTCCCCTTCACTGTCTGCTACTCCACCAATCTTAGTGTCATCTGCAAACTTGCTAACAAGGAACCGATACCTTCCTCCAAGTCTACCAACATTCAGCTTCTCACCACCACCCTCCCCCTTTGCAGGGGAATGATCCTGACCCTAACAACCACGAGAGACTGACTGACCGTGTCCAAGCTCCCGGACTGGGACCTGAGACTCCCCTTGACTCCCTGTGCTAGGCACAGTGATTGACTGTGGACAATGATACCAAGCTCCCTGGATTTGTGTTTGCACTAAACGCCAAGACAATGCAGCAGGTGGGTGAGCCTGGTTGCTCTAGCTGAGGGGTAACACTGCTAAAGGCAGGGTAAGGTAAGGCAATAATTATGTGAGCATTCAAGTCAGCTCAAAGTGACTGTGTACAAACACGGAGTGAGCAGCCCAGAGGGACAGTCCATGAGCTGGGTGGGTATCCCTGAGCATAGTGTCCTCGCAGCAGCATTGAGTGTGTACAAACACTGAGTGAGCAGTCCAGAGGGACAGGCCATGTGTGTGTCCCTGAGCACAGTGTCTTTACAGCAGCATTGCAATAAGAGCTGTCAGTACACCCTGAGCTGCAGCATTGAAGTACAGAAGCGTACTGTCAGTAGGTCGGAGATCTGCAGGGATGGCATGGTGAGGCTGACATATGTCTGATGCCAGCATTGGAGGATATGTAGTACATGCAGCTTTGGTCTCTGCAGTGTCCCCTGAGACGCTTGTGTCCAAGACCGAAAGCCACAGGAGCGAGGATCATGATGGCGTCACCAGATACCAACTCTAACATTCATATCAAATTGTCCATGTTGAGTTTCCCCACAGTGGGAGGGAGGACATGAACCTGAAAATTAATTAGGAAGAATCTGCATGAATGTGGCTGCTGATCATCAGGAGTTATTCAATCAGCAATTGGCCACTATCTTGCTGAAATCTTGTCTTGAACTGTACAGCACAGGAACAGGCCCTTCGGACCACGAAGTTGCACTGATACCTGATGCCTTTAGAAGTTATAAAATGTTGTGTATCATTTTATTCCCTGCTACCTCATGTACATCGCAAGATACCATCATTGCTGTTGTATCTTCTACAGCCACCTCCATCAGTGCATTCTGAGCACTTTCATTCTGGTTGTGGTTCTGTTTGCCGAGCTGGGAGTTTTTCTTGCAAACGTTTCGTCCCTTTCTAGGTGACATCTTCAGTGCTTGGGAGCCTCCTGTGAAGCGCTTCTGTGCTGATTCCTCTGGCATTTATACTGGTTTCAATCTGCCGCTTTCGTTTGTCAGTAGCTGTCCGCTGCAGTGGCTGGTATATAGGGTCTAGGTCGATGTGTCTGTTGATCGAATTCGTGGATGAGTGCCATGCTTCTAGGAATTCCCTGGCTGTTTTCTGTTTGACCTGTCCTATAATAGTGGTGTTGTCCCAATCGAATTCATGCTGTTTGTCATCTGAGTGTATGCCTACTAGGGATTGCTGGTCGTGTCGTTTCGTGGCCAGTTGGTGTTCATGGATGCGGGTTGTTAGCTGTCTTCCTGTTTGTCCTATGTAATGTTTTGTGCAGACCTTGCATGGGATTTTGTAAACCACGTTGGTTTTGCTCATGCTGGGTATCGGGTCCTTTGTCCTGGTGAGTTGTTGTCTGAGAGTGGCTGTTGGTTGGTGTGCTGTTATGAGTCCTAGTGGTCGCAGCAGTCTGGCTGTCAGATCAGAAATGCTCCTGATGTATGGGAATGCGGCCAGTCCTTTGGGTTGTGGCATGTCATCATTTCGTTGTCTTTCCTTGAGGCATCTATTGATGAAATTGCACGGGTATCCGTTTTTGTTGAATACATTGTATAGGTGTTCTCTTCCTCTTTTTGTAGTTCTGGTGTGCTGCAGTGTGTTGTGGCCCTTTCGAATAATGTCCTGATGCAACTTCGTTTGTGTGGAAGAAAAGGACAACCAGCTCCCATTCCTGGACGTGATGCAAAGAACACCGAAAGGAGAATTCACCTCGAAGGGATACAGAAAAGCCACACACACAGACCAAGTCCTGAACTATGAAAGCAAACACCCCAACACACACACACCTTAGCAGGACTTATACACTTAATGGCAAGGTGCTAGGGAGTGTTGCTGGACAAAGAGACCTTGGAGTGCAGGTTCATAGCTCCTTGAAAGTTGAGTCGCAGGTACTTACAATAGTGAGAAAGGTGTTTGGTATGCTTTCCTTTATAGACCAGAATATTGAGTACAGTGGTTGGGAGGCCATGTTGCGGCTGTACAGGAAATTGTTTAGGCCACTGTTGGAATATTACGTGTAATTCAGGTCTCCTTCCTATCGGAAAGATGTTGTGAAACCTGAAAGGGTTCAGAAAAAAATTACAAGGATGTTGCCAGGGTTGGAGGATTTCAACTACAGGGAGAGACTGAACAAGCTGGGGCTGTTTTCCCTGCAGCGTCATAGCCTGAGGGTCGACGTTATAGAGGTTTACAAAATTATTAGGGGGATGGATAGGAGAAAGAGATAAAGTATTTTCCCTGGGGTCGGGGAGTCCAGAACTAGAGGATATAGGTTTATGTTGAGAGCGGAAAGATCTAAACAAGATCAACTGTTTCACGCAGAGGGTGGTACGCATATGGAATGATCTGCCAGAGGATGTGGTGGAGGTTGGTACAATTACAACACTTAAGAGCCATTTGGATGGGTATATGAATAGGAAGCGTTTGGAGGAATATGTGCTGGGTGCTGGCAGGTGGGACTAGATTGGCTTGGTATATCTGGTCGGCATTTATAGGTTTGACTGATGGGTCTGTTTCCATGCTGTACATCTCTACAACTCTATGACTAGCTATCCTTCAGGAGGAAGGTATCCATGCACCACTGCTGCGAGCATGTCCCATCGCCACCATCCTAAACCTTCGTGTACACTGTCGCATGATCAGCAATGGCTATGTTCCCAATTCTACAGGACAGCACTGAACTCAAAACGGCCAATAGGGCAAAAACATGTCGATCCTAGTTTGGCACTTATGTGGATTCGGTACAAAGGTGAAGTCCCTACCCTAAGGGTGAACAATCTCCACACATCCACCAAGCCCAGCTCCCTGTTTAGATCCACCAGTTGCCTAGATTGCAGGGAAATATCGTCGAAAACCCGTAAGACCCTATCCACCTTGGGATCCATATATCGGTTAAAGTCTCCCCCTAAAATTGCATGATGCCTCCCAAGGGCCATCAACCTGGAGAGTGCATCCGTTAATTTGAAGGGTGTACCAGGAGCAAGATGGAGAAGGGGAAAACTTTCTGGCTGTAAGAGCTGCTTCTTTTTTTGAGGTATTTTCGATGCTGGAGGTGATTTCCTCATATTCCAGGAGCAGCAATTAGTTTTATTTGCTGCTGCATTGTTTTGGAACTTTGGGGAAAAAGAAACAATGTCAAAACAACAGCCGTTTCAAAAGCGGGAAGAACAGACAAAAGAAGCACAAGGCGAGGACAGTGCGGGGGGGGGGGGAGGGAGAGAGAGAGAGAGAGAGAGAGAGAGAGAGAGAGAGAGAGAGAGAAAGAGAACCTGCACAGTTACTGCCTTTGCTGTTTTTGAATTCATGTATCGCTGGACGTCGGAGTGCGTCCGCAAAACATAACAAACACTGATTTTCACGACTAATCTTGGAGAAACCTGTTTGGGCAAGATCACAGCACAGAATCAGATAATTGTTGTTTTAATTCTGTCCAATAGAAAGGTTGCAGTAGTGAGTATCGTGGGTTCTTTCTTGATCATATGTTTTTGGAGATAAGTCTCTTGATTAAACTTAAAAAAAGCTATAGCTATTAATTTAACCTGGTGCAGTGTTTTGTAGAGGAATAAGACGGTGTTATTTTTTGGGTCTGTAAATTGTGAAGGAGCAAAACTTGCCTTTGCAGTGCTATGTACTGCTTGTCAGATGTGGGAGTTGAAAGAGAGTTTAAGAGTTACTACAGATTATATCTGCCATAAATGCTGTTGGATGCGAGTCTTACCAGATGAAATATATCGGTTGGAGAGACAGTGAGGAGCGTTGAGGAATTTGCAACAGCAACAGTATGTGATGGATGGCAGTTATAGGATGGGGGAACGGCTCAGAAAAAGTCACACAGATGCGTTAACTCCAATAACGGTAAGAGAGGTAGGCAGCTCGGGTAGGAGTATTTTGTGGATGTACCCATTTCAAACAGGTATGCTGTTTTGGAAAATGTAGGGGTGATGGATTCTCAGGGGAACGTAGCACGAACAGCCAAGTTTCTGATATTAAGACTGGCTCTAATGCAACGAGGGGTACGTCGGCTTCCAAGAGATCAATTGTGTTCGGGGATTCATGTAGTCAGAGGTACAGACAGACATTTCTGCATCCAGCACAGAAAAAGCAGAATGATGTGTTGTTTCACTGGTGCTAGGATCAAGGATGTCTCAGAGAGGGTGCAGAATGTTCTCACGGGCGAGAGGGGCCAGCAGGAGGTCGTTGTCACATTGGATATAGGAAGGGAAAGGTTGAGATTCTGAAGGGAGATTATATAGGGTTAGGCAGAAATTTAAAAAGAAGCCCTCAAGGGTAGTAATATCTGGATTACTCCCAGCGCTACGAGCTAGTGAGCAGTTGAATGCATGGCTGTGGAGCTGGTGTATGGGAGAAGGATTCACATTTCTGGATCATTGGAATCTCTTTTGAGGTAGAAGTGACCTGTACACGAAGGACCTAAATTGGAAGGGGAGTAGTATACTGACAGAGACATTTGCAAGAACTGCTCAGGAGGATTTAAACTAACAAGGTTTGGGGGAGTGGGGTGGTAGCCACGGAGAGAGTGAGGTCAGAGATCAATCTGAGACTGGTACAGTTAAGAACAGAAGTCAGTCAAGCTGTCAGGCCAGGCAGGGACAGTGTAGCTCTGAAAAAATAATTAAACTGCAGGTATTCAATGCAAGGGGCCTAACAGGGTAGGCAGAAGAGCTCAGGGCATGGTTAGGAACATGGGCCTGGGATATCATAGCAATTACAGAAACATGGCTCAGGGATGGGCAGGACTGGCAGCTTAATGTTCCAGGAAGGATAGAAAGAGACGCAAGAAAGGAGCAGAGTGGCATTTTTTGATAAGGAATAGCATTACAGCTGTGCTGAGGGAGGATATTCCAGAAAATACATCCAGGGAAGTTATTTGGGTGGAACTGAGAAATAAGAAAGAGATGATCACGTTATTGGCATTCTATTGTAGACCCCCCGATAGTCAGAGGGAAATTGAGAAACAAACATCTAAGAACAAACATCTCTCCCCTTATTTAAACGCGTAGGCGAGTCACCCGAGGCACTACACGAGTAGTGCCTCCCACCCTTCCACCTCCTCTAACCTAATAATAAGACCAATTGTGACTAGCGGGTAAGTGCTGCATTTTCCTTGTTTGTTTCTTTAGATTTAGTTGGTTTTTGTTGTTTTTTTTGAAGGAAAGCTTACTTTTAGAGGGATGGCAGTGCAGAGAGGGCAATGTTCCTCTTGCAACATGTATGAGGTGAGGGAAGCCATTAGCGTCCCTGCTGAGTACACTTGCAAGAAGTGCACCCATCTCCAGCTCCTCCAAACCCGTGTTAGGGAACTGGAGCTGGAGTTGGATGAACTGCGGATCATTCGGGAGGCAGAGGAGGTCATAGATCGGAGCTTTAGGCAAGTAGTTACTCCGAAAGTTCAAGATAGATGGGTGACAGTGAGGGGGAGTGGGAGGAGGAAGCCAGTGCAGGGACCCCCTGCGGTCATTCCCCTCAAGAACAAGTATACCGTTTTGGATACTTGTGGGGGGGATGACTTACCAGGGGCAAGCAACGAGGTTCAGGCCTCTGGCACGGAGCCTGGCCCCGTTGCTCAGAAGGGTAGGGTGGAGAAAGGTAGAGCAATTGTTCTTGGGGACTCGATAGTGAGGGGTACAGACAGACGGTTTTGTGGGGGCGACAGGGACTCACGTTTGGTATGTTGCCTCCCAGGTGCAAGGGTACGTGATGTCGCTGATCGTGTTTTCCGGGTACTTAAGGGGGAGGGGGAGCGGCCCCAGATCGTGGTCCACGTTGGCACCAACGATATAGGTAGGAAGAGGGGTGAGGATGTCAGACAGGCTTTCAGGGAGCTAGGTTGGAAGCTCCGAGTTAGAACAAACAGAGTTGTAGTCTCTGGTTTGTTACCCCTGCCACGTGATAGAGAGTCGAGGAATAGGGAGAGAGAAGAGTTAAATGCGTGGCTACAGGGATGGTGCAGGAGGGAGGGATTCCGGTTTCTGGACAACTGGGGTCCTTTCTGGGAAGGTGGGACCTCTATAAAAAGGATGGGCTACACCTGAACCTGAGGGGCACCAGTATCCTTGGGGGGAGGTTTGCTAGTGCTCTTTGGGAGGGTTTAAACTAACTCCGCCGGGGCATGGGAACCAGGACTGTAGCTTTAGGGTACAGGACCTTGAGTGTAGGGAGGTTAG
The DNA here is from genome assembly GCF_020745735.1 of Hemiscyllium ocellatum. NCBI lineage: Eukaryota > Metazoa > Chordata > Chondrichthyes > Orectolobiformes > Hemiscylliidae > Hemiscyllium > Hemiscyllium ocellatum. The sequence continues at coordinate 1,151,062 of NW_026869338.1, forward strand.
GAATAATGCAGCGATCTCTAAGGAGGGTGCCTGTAACCAGAAAGGTGGATTGAAGTGTGTATACTTCAATGCCAGAAGTATAAGGAATAAGGTAGGTGAACTTGCAGCATGGGTTGGTACCTGGGACTTCGATGTTGTGGCCATTACAGAGACGTGGGTAGAACAGGGACAAGAATGGCTGTTGCACGTTCCAGGGTTCAAATGTTTTAGTAGGATCAGACATGGGGGTAAAAAAGGGGAGGCGTGGCATTACTTGTCAAAGACAGTATCACAGCAGTGGAATGGACGATGGAAGAGGACTTGCCATCTGAGGTAGTTTGGGCTGAGGTTAGAAATAGGAAAGGTGAGGTCACCCTGTTAGGTGTTTTCTACAGGCCTCCTAATAGTCCTAGAGAAGTAGAGGATAATATTGCGAGGATGATTCAGGAAAGAGTGAAGGTAGCAGGGTGGTTGTTATGGGGGACTTTAACTTCCCAGATATTGACTGGGAGAGCTATAGCTCGAGTTCATTAGATGGGTCGGTGTTTGTACAATGTGTGCAGGAGGGTTTCCTGACACAATATGTCGACAGGCCAACAAGAGGGGAGGCTATATTGGATTTGGTTCTAGGTAATGAACCAGGCCAGGTGTTAGACTTGGAGGTAGGTGAGCACTTCGGGGACAGTGACCACAACTCGGTGACTTTTACTTTAGTGATGGAGAGGGATAATCGTGCGCCGCAGGGCAAGAGCTATAGCTGGGGGCAGGGAAATTATGATGCAGTGAGGCATGACTTAGGATGTGTGGATTGGAAAAACAGGCTTCAAGAGAAGAACACTAATGAGATGTGGGGATTGTTCAAGGAGCAGCTACTGCGTGTCCTCGATAGGTATGTACCAGTCAGGCATGGTGTAAAGGGCCTTGTGAGGCAGCCGTGGTTTAGTAAGGAATTGGAGTCCCTTGTGAAAGGGAAGAAGGCGGCATATGTAAAGATGAGGCGTGAAGGTTCAGTTGGGGCGATTGAGAGTTATAAGGTAGCCAGGAAGGAGCTAAAGAGGGAGCTAAGAGAAGCGAGAAGGGGACATGAAAAGTCTTTAGCTGGTAGGATTAGGGAAAACCCAAAGGCTTTCTATAGGTATGTCAAGAATAAAAGGATGACTAGGGTAGGTATCGGTCCAGTCAAGGATAGTAGTGGGAAGTTGTGTGTGGAGGCGGAGGAGATTGGAGAGACATTAAATCAGTACTTTTCATCAGTATTCACTCAGGAACAGGACACTGTTGCTGATGTGAATATGGAATCACAAATAATTAGAATGGATGCCCTGGAAATATGCAGGGAAGAGGTTTGGGAATATTGGAAAGGATGAATATAGATAAGTCTCCTGGGCCTGATGGCATTTACCCCAGGATCCTATGGGAAGCTAGGGAGGAGATAGCAGAGCCATTGGCCTGGATTTTTATGTCGTCATTGTCAACGGGAATAGTACCAGAGGACTGGAGGATAGCGAATGTGGTCCCATTGTTCAAGAAAGGGAGTAGGGATAGCCCTAGTAACTATAGGCCAGTGAGTCTGACTTCAGTGGTGGGCAAAGTCTTAGAGAGAATGGTAAGGGATAAGATTTATGAACATCTGGGTAGGAATAACGTGATCAGGGATAGCCAGCATGGTTTTGTGAAGGGCAGGTCGTGCCTCACAAACCTTATTGAGTTCTTCGAGAAGGTGACTAAGGAAGTGGATGAGGGTAAAGCAGTAGATGTTGTGTATATGGATTTTAGTAAGGCGTTCGATAAGGTTCCCCATGGTAGGCTAATGCTAAAACTTCGGAGGTATGGGATTGAGGATACATTAGAGGTTTGGATTAGGAATTGGCTGGCTGGAAGGAGACAGAGGGTAGTAGTTGATGGATTATGTTCATCTTGGAGCGCAGTTACTAGCGGTGTACCACAAGGATCTGTTTTGGGACCATTGCTTTTTGTTATCTTTATAAATGATCTAGAGGAAGGACTTGAAAGCTGGGTAAGCAAGTTTGCGGATGACACAAAAGTCGGTGGAGTTGTGGATAGTGAGGAAGGAAGTGGTAGGTTACAGCGGGATATAGATAAGTTGCAGAGCTGGGCGGAAATGTGGCAAATGGAATTCAATGTAGCTAAGTGCGAAGTCGTTCACTTTGGTAGGAATAACAAGATGATGGATTACTGGGCTAATGGTAGGCTACTTGGTAGTGTGGATGAGCAGAGGGATCTTGGTGTCTATGTACACAGATCTCTGAAAGTTGCCACCCAGGTAAATAGTGCTGTGAGGAAGGCATATGGTGTACTGGGCTTTATTGGCAGAGGAATTGAGTTCCGGAGTCCTGAGGTCATGTTGCAGTTGTATAAGACTCTGATGAGGCCTCATCTGGAGTATTGTGTGCAGTTTTGGTCGCCATACTATAGGAAGGATGTGGAAGCTTTAGAACGAGTGCAGAGGAGGTTTACCAGGATGTTGCCTGGAATGGTAGGAAAATCTTATGAGGAAAGGCTGAGGCACTTGGGGCTGTTCTCATTGGAGAAGAGAAGGTTTAGGGGAGATCTGATAGAAGTGTATAAGATGATTAGGGGTTTAGATAGGGTAGATTTTAAGAACCTTTTACCGCTAATGGAGTCAGGTGTTACTAGGGGACATAGCTTTAAATTAAGGGGTGGTAGGTATAGGACAGATGTTAGGGGTAGATTCTTCACACAGCGGGTTGTGAGTTCATGGAATGCCCTGCCCGTATCAGTGGTGAACTCTCCTTCTTTATGGTCATTTAAGCGGGCATTGGATAGGCATTTGGAAGTTATTGGGCTAGTATAGGTTAGGTAGGATTCGTTCGGCGCAACATCGAGGGCCGAAGGGCCTGTACTGCGCTGTATCCTTCTATGTTCTATGACAACTCAGCTGTCTGTAAGAATAAAACGGTAGGTATGGTGGGGGATTTTTAACTTTTCAATCATAGACTGCGACTTCCAATGTGTTAAAGGTTTAGATGGAGAGAAATTTCGTAAGTGCTTACAAGCCAATTTTCAGATCCAATATGTGGATGTACCTACTAGAGAAGGTGCAAAAGTTTACCTTCTCTTGGGAAATAAGGCAGGGCAGATGATGGACGTGTCAGTGGGGGAGAAGTTTGGGGCCAGCGATCATAATTCTATTTGTTTTAAACTAGTGATGGAAAAGGATAGACCAGATCTAAAAGTTGAAGTTCTAAATTGGAGAAAGGCCAATTTTGACGGTATTAGGCAAGAACTTTCGAAAGCTGATTGCAGGCAGATTTTCGCAGGTAAAGGTATGGCTGGAAAATGGGAAGCTTTCAGAAATGAGATAACAAGAATCCAGAGAAAGTATACTCCTGTCAGGGTGAAAGGAAAGGCTGGTAGGTATAGGGAATGCTGGATGACGAAAGAAATTGACGGTTTGGTTAAGAAAAAGCAGGAAGCATATAGACAGGATAGATTGAGTGAGTCCTTAGAAGAGTACAAGGGAAGTAGGAGCCTGCTTAAGAGGGAGATCAGGAGGGCAAAAAGCGGACATTAAATGGCTTTTGCAAATATAATTAAGGAGAATGGAAACGGTATTTACAAATATATTAAGGGTAGCTATGGAGAGAATATGGCCCCTCAAAGATCAGCAAGGTGGCTTTTGTGTGGAGCCGCAGATAATGGGAGAGATACTAAATGAGTGTTTTGCATCAGTATTTACTGTGGAAACAGATATGGAAGACATAGACTGTAAGAAAATAGATGGTGACATCTTACAAAATGTTCAGATTACAGAGGAAGTGCTGGATATCTTGAAACAGGTAAGGGTGTATAAATCTCCAGGTCCTGAGCAGGTGTACCCAAGAACTCCATGGGAAGCTGGAGAAGAGATTGCTTGGCCCCTTGCTGAGATATTTGTATCATCGTTTGTCGCACGTGAGGTGCCAGAAGACTGGAGGTTTGCAAACGTGGTGCCACTGTTTAAGAAGGGTGGTAAAGACAAGCCGGGGAACTATAGACTGGTGAGCCTGACCTCGGTGGAAGTTGTTGGAGGGAATCCAGAAGGACAGGATGTACATGTACTTGGAAAGGCAACGACTGATTCGGGATAGTCAACATGGCTTTGTGCATGGGAAATCATGTCTCACAAACTTGATTGATTTTTTTTGAAGAAGTAACATAGTGGATTAATGAGGGCAGAGCAGTTTACGTGATCTATGCGGACTTCAGTAAGGCGTTCAACAAGTTTTCCCATGGGAGACTGATTAGCAAGGTTAGAGATCATGGAATACAGGGAGAATATGCCATTTCGATACAGAACTGGCTCAAAGGTAGAAGAGAGAGGGTAGTGGTGGAGGGTTGTTATTTCAGAATGGGGGCCTGTGACCGGTAGAGTGCCACAAGGATCGGTTCTGGGTAGTCTACTTTTTGGCATTTACATAAATGATTTGGATGCGAGCATAAGAGGTACAGTTAGTAGGTTTACAGATGACACCAAAATTGCAGGTGTAGTGGACAGCGAAGAGGCTTTCCTCAGATTACAACAGGATCTGAACCAGATGGGCCAATGGGCTGAGAAGTGTCAGATGGAGTTTAATTCGGATAAATGCGAGGTGCTGCATTTTGGGAAAGTAAATCTTAGCAGGACTTATACAGTAAATGGAAAGGTCCTAGGGAGTGTTGCTGAACAAAGATACCTTGGAGTGCAGGTTCATGGCTCCTTGAATGTGGAGTCGCAGTAGATAGGATAGTTAATAAGGCTTTTGGTATGCTTTCTTTTATTGGTCAGAATATTGAGTACAGGAGTTGGGAGGTCATGTTGCAGCTGTACAGAGCATTGTTTAGGCCACTGTTTGAATATTGTGTGTAATTCCGGTCTCCTTCCTATCGGAAAAATGTTGGGAAACCTGAAAGGGTTCAGAAAAGATTTACAAGGATGTTGCCAGGGTTGGAGGATTTCAGCTATAGGGAGAGGATGAACAGGCTGGGGCTGTTTTTTTCTGGAGTTTCGGAGGTTGAATGGAGACCTTATAGAGTTACACAAAATTATGAGGGACATGGATAGGGTAAAGAGGCAATGTATTTTCCCTGGGGTTGGGGAGTCCAGAACTAGAGGGCATAGGTTTATGGTGAGAGTGGAAAATATAAAAGGGACCTGAAAGGCAACATTTCAAAGGTGGTTCGAGTATGGAATGAGCTACCATAAGAAATGGTGGAGGCTGGTAAAATTGCAACATTTAAGAGACATTTGGATGGGTATATGAATAGGAAGGGTTTACAGGGATACAGGCCGGGTGCTGGCAGGTGGGACTAGATTGGGTTGGAATATCTGGTGGCATGAATGGGTTGGACAGAAGTTGTCTGTTTCCATGCTTTACATCTCTATGACTCTATGACTCTCTCCCATGTTCCTCTCCATGTAATAAAGCTTTATGTATCAGAAACAGCTGACATTCGTCCTTAATTTGGACAGGCAACTGATATAGAAGGTTCTTCTGAATGAGAAAATCTACTCCTCTACATTTTGACTCAAAGGATGAAAATAACACCCAGCCAAACACTCTCATCTGTAACTTTAAATATTCCTTATTGGTTAGATGCCTTTTTTTCTGTCACCAATGCTACATTGACCCTTTGCTTTGTAAGGTCTGAAAGCATCAATTGGTGAATGACTCCCGTTTAATGTTCCAGGTGCACAATTTATATGAGTGGTTAGCCATAGCCATCCGAAACATTACGTGATCCCCCGTGAGGAAGGATCCCTTTTATTGCGCACTGAGGGAAAGGGGTAAACAGTTCATATAAACATGAAAATACAACTGCAAAAACCACCAGCTCAAAACTCCTGACAACTCCTTGCACAATGTAACCACATATAACACAAATAAGAGGTGATTCTCCATCCTTCCCCACAGGCAGCGCTCATACTACGCATTCAACCTCCTTGGCTCCAACTGGGTAAAGCTGCTTGCCAAAACCAGACAAAACAAACTTTAAAAAGTTGCATGTGTCTTACGACAAGAAAAGTGGGCACTCAACCCGTCCCATCCATATCCAACTGTTCTGATGAAAAAAAATGTAACCCTCCACCACCACCTCTCCCACCCCCACCCCACAGCCCCGAACACTACTCCCATTCCGTACTAAGAGAGAGAAACGAAAAGGAAATTATACAAAAGAAAGGTTAATGGGAGGGAGGAAGAAAGGAGAAAAGAGAGAAAGAGACATGAATGGGACCCCCACACATATATAAAACAAAATGTAAACGAGGCAAGCCACAGAGGAAACAAAGAGAACATGATTGTCCATACTATTTGAGCCAGCCAATCTATCTTCAAGTGTCCGGGAAGTCCTTTGCGTTTTCTAGTGAGTCAAAATTAAACACGGACCCTCCGTGGTTGAAACGTAATATTGTCGGGTATCTTACAGTATCCTGAATATTCAATTCCCTCAGCTTCCTTCTTACCCTATCAAAGGCCTGCCTCGTGTGGACAATAACCGTGGAAAGGTCCGGGGTAAAGATAATTCGTGATCGTTTGGATATCAGAGCCTGTGGATCCTTCCCCAGTGCTGGAGAATGATTTGTTTCTCTCCATAGTGCAGGAGTTGCATAATGACTGGGCGGATGTGCTGGACTCACCCGAGCTTGCGCACTGCTATCTGGTGGGCCTGCTCGACCTGCACCCGGCCCGTCTCGATTTCCAGCTTCAAAAACTACCGAAGCCATTGCTCCAAAAACTGACGGGCTGGCCTTCTTCTTCCCTTCCCGCCAGCAAGACCAGGCAGATATTCTTATGATGGCCTCGATTTTCAAAGTCGACCTGCTCCTCCACGCCTGGTACCCACCATCCCAAGGCCTGGATCCGAACTGCTGAGCATTCCACTGCAGTTTTAGAGGACGCAGTCTGCTGATCATCCTCCATGACATGTGTCTGAGACGCCTGGTCTCCAAGTCATGCTTCTGCAGCCTGGCCGAGATCGGTTTCAGCCTGGTATGGGTCTCCTCCATCTCTGAATCAATCTTCTCTCGGAATTTTACGTACTCCATGACCAAGCTCTGCTCTAATATTAAGTCCCTTGGCGGGTTCGCAGAGGCCGACGTCACAGCCACGGGTGTATACATGGCTGCAGGGCAGTGCCTGCTAGATGCGATCCACGTGGTCCTTTACCCTTAGTCATTTTCCTTACTCACTTCAAGTGACATATAGCAATACAGGGGAGCAGTATTTGTACCACAAGGGGTAAGAAAAAGATGGTGAATGCGCCATTTTGTTTGGGTTCTGGTGTAGAGCTGAGCAGGGCAAACCTACTGGGTCGCCAATATCTTGAATCTCCCCTGAAAAGAAATCAACTTTAATTACTTTTCAAAAAATTGTTTGTTGTAGACAGAGACAATGGAAAACCAGTAGATGTGATATCGTTAGATATTCAGGTTTAAGAGTTCAGACAGTAAGTAGTAAATAATATTAAACCAAAGCAATTCAGGAGGGACCATTTGGAAATGGAAAGATAAACGTGAAGTTGGCCTTCATTTAACGAGAACGGGAACATAGAATTAAAAATGTTCTGCACAGACTGCATTGAGTGCGGATGAGATTATACCTGTGTTCTGTAATGTTTCAAAAATAGGACGTGATTTCATGGAAGCTTAGAAAATTCACACTCAGGAGACTTACTAATACAGGTGCGTGAAGAAGTGCAGCAGGCAAGGTGAGAGAGAATATACAAAAAACAACAAGTAGAACAGAATAACCAGGGAACAATTAGAGCCAATTATAAACCAAGGGGGCAATCAATATGTGAAGCTGGAGAACATTGATGGATTATTACATGAGTGTTTCGTATCTGTTTTCCCTGGGAGACGGAAGATGCAGGTACAGAATTCGAGAAGATGCATTAAGAGCTCTCAACTAAGATGCAAGTTGGGATGATGTAAATCCACATGAGCTGTATCACAGGATAATGTTTCAGACAAGAGAGGAAATGGTCTGACCATTCCATCAATGGCAGATGGAATATAGCCCTGATAAATATGAGGTGATGCACTTTGGAAGAAGTAACACGCTAGGAATCTCAGAGGGTACTTCTCCACACATCTCTGAATGTGATTGGACGGGTAATAAGTTAATTCAGAAAGAACATGGGACTGTAGGCATTTTGTTTGTTCATCGAGATGTACATAATATGATCGGGGAACACGCCATTGGTTAGGCCCCAGATAGAATGCTGCATGAAGTTCTGGGAGCTAAATTGCAGAAAGAATGTGATTACACTGGAGGGGGTAAAGATGAGATTCACCAGAATGTTTCCTGGGATGGAGCTTATCAGGGATGGAGAGAGATTAGATAAGCTCGGGTCGTTTACTTGGAAAAGATAGGGCTGAAGGGGACGTAATTCAGAAGGATGAGATTACAAGGGACATGGACAAGGTGGATAGACAACAGCTGTTCCTTTTAGTTAAAAGACCAAGAACAAGGGATAAGACATTTAAAGTGAAGGGTTTGAGATTTACAGAGAATTTGAGAATTGTTTTTTTTCTCCCAGAGAGTGTTGTGGTCTGGAATGCACTCCCTGGGAGGGGTGTTGTCGTGGGTCACCACATAACCGTTAAGAAGTACATGGATAAGCATCAGATTCTAATAACATTCCCCCCGTACAGGCTGCATGTAGGAATGTGGGAATAAGGTATATCGTGCTGTATTTCTGATGGTGCAGAATATCTCCTTCTCTGGTTGTATGATTGTGGAAGGGTAGTCATTGAGCAGCCTAAGGCAGAAATTGCTGGATACTGAAAACACGTATTAATAAAGGTTATACGACTCAACTGTAATAGCTTCCAAAAGTATGTTATTGCGAAAGTAAACGAAAATTAGCAGCTTATTACAATCTGAAACCAGAGAATAGAGAATGGAAAAACAGGGAAATGGCGGAACAGTGAAGCAAGTGCTTCAGTTCTGTCTTCACAGAAGAAAACATCAACAAAACAAAAAAAAACTTCCCAGCACGACTAGGAAACCCAAGTCAGGTGAAAAAAAGAATAGAATGAAATTGGTTAATACATGGTTTTGTAGAAAATATTGGGATTGAAAGTAATGAACATAGACAGCGTCAGCATAAATTGATGAAATGGGAATCATATTTGAGATACTGACTGGTTAGTCAATTATGATGTGATGTATTTGAATTTTTGGTAAGATTTTCGGTAAAGTCCCAAAACTAGTGTGCACATTACATCTTATGGAACTAGGGCTAACGTATGGACATGGCCTTATCAGGAAACAATGAACGGAATATTTTGATATTGATTTGGAGTTTCCTCTCAGGTGTATTTTACACGGTATATACAAGACATTTCTGCATCAAACTGACACGGTTTTAAACGATTTGAAGACTGAATATTGAAAAAAAAAAGAAACATATACCTGTAAGAAAATCCATGGGTCCTGAGTCAGCTCCTTACACCTGCATCCACCATCACTGGATACCAGCTTCATCACCATCTACACGAGAGGCCACCAACATCGAGGTTGCTGATCCTCAGGCAAAATCTTTGCCGCTGGGCAATACTCTTCCATCACCACCTCGTCGCCCACAGTGCCAGACCCTCCAATGTCAGAGACATGTCTCTTACTGTTGCACCCACCTCATCGAAGTTGTAATGATGCCCTTTGATTGTCTACTTCATCAACACCAACGCACCACCCAACCAACAACGAAGTCCCCGATCTTCTTGCAACACCTTTTCTGACTGGCCAAACCTCACACACGTTGCCTCTGCTGATGTAGCAGTCGCTAATTCCAGGTCCTGTGCTTGCTCCGGAAAAGTAAGCAGGAACACACTCTCCTCTGCACTGGGCCCAGCTCAAGTCTTTTCCACAGGATGGGTGAGTTCAAACATAGAAGGCATAGCGTTAAGGTGAAAGGGGAAATATTTAAAAGGGACGAAGGAACAACGTTTTTACACAGAGAGTGGTCAGGGTATGGAATGAGCTGCCAGAGGAAGATGCATGGACAGCCGTATCATTGAAAAGACATTTGGACAAACATATGAATGGAAAACATTTAGAGGCTTGTGCGCCAAATGCAAGCAGGTGGGACCAATTTAGTTTGGAAAACCTGGCCAGCATGGACGTTTAGAAAAGCTTTACACAGAGTCAGTGTGGTTTTGTGAATCGGGAAATTATATTTTGCCTTTAAGTTCATGCAACGTGTTTCTGGAGATCCCTGAGAACGTAACAAGCGGATTTGATAAATGGGATCTGGTAGACGCAAGGATTTCCAGATATTTTCGACAAGCTATCACAAAATAAAGGTTCTTACACGAGACAGAAGCTCATACTCTGACGGATAATGTATTAGCATCGGATGATGATTGGTTAACACATAGAAATCGGAGAGTCAGGATTAATGGATCATTATGGTAAAAGTGTATCTGCTGGAGTAGCACAATATGTGTCCGATGGCATCAGTTATTTACAATCTATACTGATAGCCTGAAGGAGGACACCACAGAGAGTACAACACTATTTCATTGCGGGACCCGTTATTTTAAACTTTGATAACCCAACATCAAATCACCACCTCTTTTCAGATAAAAAAATATAGTAATTAGGAACAGACAGAAGCCATTCAGCACTCCAAACCTGTCCCACATTTCCTCTGTCTCTTTCCAATCAAATATCCCAGCCTCTGCTGCTGTCTCAGGAAGAAAACGCCTGATAGCATAACACCACGTGAGAACTAAAAAAAGAGCAGAATTCGGCCATTCAATCCATCGAGCCTGATATCCCATTTCATAATTTCTTATATGTTCCCCAACCTCATTCTTCTGCCTTTTTCCTAGCATCACTGATCCCCTTATAAATCAAAGACTGATCTATTTGTGTATTAATGAGACTAGTGTGTGTCCATCTGCTTGTTATATGGGCACTTGTTTGCCTACATCTGTCTGTGTACCAGCGTGTGTATTTCTATCTGTGTTTGTTTCATTTTTGTGTGACTGTATATGTCTTTGTGTGCTTCTATGTGTGTGTATGCTTGTCTTCTTGTACATAATTTACATGTTAGTATATTGGGGTATTTACTAATATTTCAATGTAATTCTATACCTGCATCTCTGTGCAGTGAGGTTTCTGATTTTTGTTTGGAGAGTGAGAAAGCTGACGCTGGAACTGCCAGTGGGTTGAAAGTGAGAATTGTCCTAGGCTGATCATTGCCCCACACAAGTCGTCCCGGTACTCTTTGGGTCGTAACAAGGTCCTCCCTACACAGCGTACGGAGGGCAGAGGGAACAGAGATCAGGCACCCCCCCACCTGGGTTGGCCTTTTTCTGTCCTATTCCAGGCTTTTTCTCCTGGAATGGGAGAAAGGGAGTGAGGGTGGGAGTGGGTGGCCCTGCTGTTAGTGCTGGTCCAAATGGGGTCACATGGTGAGGTGTCCTGAGTGAGTCAGTCCACAGTATTGTATTCATTCTTGTTATTAGTGTGGAGGCTATTGCATAAGTGACAGAGAAAGTGAGGGAAGGAAGTTGTTGTATTCAATAGTGAGCGTGTTAGTGCCTGAGCCTTATTTGGAGATAGAGCTTGAGCCTTGTTCGGGGGCAGGTGCTATATCAGATATACAGTGAGTGTGAGGAAGCAGACAGAATACAGTGACACTTATCCTGTCAGAGCGGGGAAGATTATTAATGATTGTCCTGTATTGTTGGATATTTATTCAGATAATCCCAGCGTCGAGGTGAGCCTCCGCGAATGTCTTGTCCATGTCTTATCATTAATAACGAAACAGACATGTCCCTCAGCTTTCGCAGAAGCAGTTTAGGTAGAGCTTACAAATAGCAAGGAGAAGCAAACATTGTTGTTTTATATATCGAAGCCAAAACGGTAGCAGAAAATCAGAACATCACGTGCTCTGGAAATTACACATGCATGTATTGTGAATACTGCAATCTTATTGAATAGTCTCAAGTTGTATCTAAACTGTGTTAACTAAGTGACTGCTCATGCTGTGAAAAATAAATTCCATAAGTGTATATGAGGTGGGTTGAGTGTATGTTGTGAACCAAACTAGAGAGCAGGTTATTCCGGAGTTGGTGTGATATGGTAAGAAAGACTAATTACTAACCTTACTCTGCAGCAGTTTTTGGGTAATAGTGACGTTAATAAGGTGCATTTTACATGGCGTCCGCATACAATACCAAATTGCGAGCGTTCTGGTCAAGCATCATGGAAGCCTGGAGGGTAGAGTGTCAAGTTCGCTCCGGTAAATTGGGAAAGTACAATATAACATTCAGTGGGAGACAAGCAATGGTTGTTCGACTCACAGAGTCCTAGAGCACGGACACAGGTCCTTCAGCTCAAAGTGGTCTATTCTGAACAAAATGTCCATTCACTCAAACCCATTTCCCTGCCATCGCCCTGTATCCTTCTAATCCTTTTCTATCCGAGTATTTGTCCAAATGCCTTTTAAATGTTGCTAATGTATCCACCTCAATCACTTCCCTGGCATCTCATTCCATATGCATACCAAGGTGCGTGTAAAGATCATTGCTCGTCAGTTTCCCTTTTATTCTTACCCCCTGACCTTAAACTGATGCCCTCTTGTCAGTCATTGCTGTCCAACCCTGGGAAGAAAAGACTGGGTGCATTCATTCTATCCATGCCTCCTGTGATATTTTAAGCGTCTATAAGATCTCTCTCAGTCTCATATACTCTGAAGTAAAAAGTCCTACCTTGTCCAACCTCTCCCTAAAACTCAGATCATTAAGAACTTGGCAACGTCCTTGTAAATTTCTTCTGCACTCTTTCCAGTTTAATAATATCATTCCAATTGGAAAGTTAACAAAACCGATCATGACGCTTCAAATACTGCCTCACCAGCGTCCTGTGTAAGTGCAACGTAACTCCTCAACTTCGATACTCAGTGCACTGACTGATGAAGGCCAGTGTGCCAAATGCCCTCTTCACTGCCCTGTGTACCTGTGTATCACTTTCAGAGCACCGTGCATCTGAATTCCAAGATCCCTCTGCTCAACTACACTCCTTAAAGCCCAAGCATTCACCATGAAACTCCAACATTGACTCGACTTTCTAAAATGCAAGAACTTGCACCGATCTGTATTGAACTGAATTTTCCATTGCTCAGTCCACTGCTGACCAAGATGCTGTTGAAATTTCCAAAATTCCTGATAGCCTTCCACACTTTCCATGATGCTGCCTATTTTAGTGTCAACAACAAACTTGCAAATAATGCCAGTGCATTCTCATCTAGATCATAGATGTATGTAATAGGTAAATTATATATATATATATAATACGTACATCTATGATGTAGATGAGAGAATATATATAATATAATATGCATATATATATATATATATAGAAACAATGTTCCCAGCACCGACCCCTGAGGTGTTTCACTATTCACAGGTCTCCAGTCCGACAAGCATCCTTTCTATATTACTCTTTGCTTCCTACCAACAAGCTGATTGCATATCTATTTAACCGGTTCCCCCTGGATTCCAGGCAATCAAACATTCCAGACTAGCTGATCTTCTGTAACCTTATCAAAGGCCTTACAGAAATCCATATAGACTAATATACCATTCAGCCCTCATCACTGTTCCTGGTCACTTCATCAAAACACTGTAACAAGGTTGAAAGCCATGATCTCTCATGCACAAAGCCATGCTGACCTCTGCTAATCAAACCCTGTCTTTCAAATGCATGTATAGAGGAACCACGATTGTCCAAATATAAATTCTCCGAAGTTTGGATGATCCAAAGGGGATCTAAAGTTCCCGATAGAAACATTATGTCTTTCAAGCCTGATTGCGTCTTTTGTTTGCAGGTACAATGATTAAAAAAAAACTTGTCTAACTAAAATGCTGCCAAGAACAGTCCAGGTACTGTCTCCATAAAAACTGACCTCCCGACTTCTCTATCTCTCTCACCCCACACTTTCTCTGGAGTTCTATATAGGGGTTTACGCTCAACCCCACTTCCCCAGGTAGCTGCACCAACACAGCAAAGGTGGAACTTGCCAAAACGTGTGCGTGTGTGTGTGTGTGTGTGTGTGTGTGTGTGTATGTGTGTGTGTGTGTGTGTGTGTGTGTCTGTGTGTGTGTCTGTGTGTGTGCTATTTGATGACTTACCCCACAAAGACAGCAGCAGCAGTCCTGTTGGTGTACAGTCTGGCTGCCCTAGGGGAGGTGGTTGGAGATGCTGGTTTGGGGGTACAGGTCTAGGGGCGGATGGGGCGCAGACGGGAGTCCGAAGCTGGGTGGGGATGGTTGGGAGTGTGGGGTTTGGCGGTGCAGGGTTGGGGGAGCAGAGTTAGAGTCGTGCGGGTGTGTGGATGGGGTTTGGATGATGGGTGGGATGGTCGGATGTGTGGGGTTAGGGGACCGACGTTGGTGTTGCAGGGTTAGGAACGGGCAGGGGCAGACGGGTGTGGGATTGGACGGGATTTGTGGGCTGGTGGGGCGGGGTTGGGATGGGAGTGGACAGGGTTTGGGGAGGGCGGGGAAGGCAGTAGCATGGGGTGGGAGCGGATGAGGATGTGGGCGGGCGGGTGGGGGTGTGGGAGCAGGCAGGTTGTGGGTGGGTGGGGACAGACAGGGACGTGGGGTGGGAGTGGACGGGGTTGTGGGCGTGTGAGCGGCGGCGTGGGAGTGGACAGGGTTCGGGGTGGGCAGGGCTTAGTTGGGGCAGGGTAGAAGCAGACAAGGCGGGGTGGGAGCAGACGTAGCGTGGGGTCTCGCACGCAGTATGCTTTTTCCTTTTCTCCTGAATGGGGAGAAGACTTCACAGAAAACTCCGAGCCTCAGAGTAGATCAATTAACAGAATAATCAATTATCTAAATGAAATAGTGCTCCGTCCATCTCAATCGGCTAATCAAGGTTCCTCTGCATATCTTATCTCTCAGAATCTCCTCAAGTAACTATCTACTGCAGATGTTAGTTCTACTCGTCTATAGCTCCCAGGTTTACCTTTGTAGCCCTCCTTGAATAAGGGCACAGTATTCATTGTCCTCCAGTCTTCAAGGACCTCACACGTTGGCCAGCGAAGTTGGAAAAGTACCAACTAGGGCTCCGTATTTTTTTCTCTATCCAACTGCAGAGTTCCTGAATAGATCTGGTCAGGATCAGGAGATTTATAGAAGTACTGCAAAGTCGGAAAAATACGTCTCTTTATTGAACTTACAAACACCACAGAGTGAGCAAGAGACTTAATGATGGTTAACGTAACAAATTAAATATTATATTAATGATAGGAAGTGACTTCAGAAGAATTCCAGAAATTGTGGAAACCTGAGAATTCTCAGAAATTGATGATCCAGAAAAGGAGGGCCATGAAGCTGATAAGGAAATCACAATGCGAACATGCGTGCCAACAGGCAGGAACACAAAGACTGCATCAATCTCCTACCTATATGTCAAAGGAAACAAAAGAAAAGCAATGTCAAACGTAGAAATTTGTAATCGGGAGAGGAGAGTTTATTGTAGAGAACAAGGAAATGGCCAAGAAAATAACCAGTTACTTTGTATCTGTCTTCATGGAGGAAGATCCAGAAAATCACCTAGAAAACCAAGTGATCAGATGGTGCTTATGGAACTATAGATATAAAGCCAATTTATATCAGTAACATGGCAGTACTTGAAAAATGTAACTAGATGGGACATTGCTAAGTCTGACAAAACAGATGTACTTCGTATCAAAATATCTGAACTAAGGCACCAATGGACGTATTAATTGCACAGTCGATGACTGTTTTATTTTCCTGTACATTCTGCAGAGACTGGAAGCCATTGTAGATAAATGGAAGGTAGTAAATGGGTTCCAAGCATTTTAGACGAATGGAAGGGATCCAAGCAAATATTTGTGATTCGGAGGAGCTGGTGTTGGATTGGATATCGACAATGTTAAAAATCACACAACACTGGGGTTATAGTCCAATTGGTTTAATTTCAAGCTTTCAAAGTGCACAACCACCTAATGAAGAAGCAGCCCTTCGAAACCCAGTACTAGCGAATCAACCTTTTGGACTCTAAGATGTTTTTGTGTAATTTTTAACCTTATCATTTATGGTTATCATAAATTTTGGAGATGAGAATGTGGAGGGGAGAGTGGGGGATAGCGTGATAAATCAGTTTGAGTTGGACACAAAGATTGGCCGGGTGGTTGGCAGCGAGGAGGAAGGCCTTATGCTGCAGGAAGATACAGACGGAATGGTCAGAAGTACAGATCGATGGCAGATGGAATGTAACGCTAGTAAATATGAGTTGATGCACTTTGGGAGAAGGAACCAGGCAGGGGAGGATTCAATGAATGGCAGCACACTACGAATCTCAGAGGACGCTTTTCCACACATCCCTAAATGTGACTGAACAGGTTAATAGTTGAGCTAAAAAGGCTTAGGAGTCGTAGACATAGATTATAAGAGTTATACAGGAGTTTGTTTAGGGCAAGATGGTATGCAGTGTGAAGTTGAGGATAGCACATTATGAAATGATGTCTTTACACTGAGGGGAATGGGGTTTGTGGGGGTGATTCACCAGGATGTTCCCTGGGATGGAGCGAGAGGTTGGATAAGCTCGGTTGTTTACTTTGGAGCAGAAGGAGGCTGAGGGGACGTGGTTCAGAAGGATAAGATTACGAGGGGTATGGACAGAGTGGATAGACAGCAGCTGTTCCTTTTAGTCAAGAACAAGGGAACAAGTGAAGTGCTTGAGGTTTAGAGAGAATTTATAGATATTTTGTCACCCAAAAGATGGTGGGGTCCGGAAGAGAGAGAATGGTTGTTATGGGTAACTCCACAACAATGCAAAGTACTTGGACGAGCTTTTGCAGTGTCATAACATGCCTGGTTCTGGGCCTCATGTCAGAAAGTGGGACTAATGTAGATCGTGCTGTATTTCGAATGATATGGAGTCTGTGTTTCTGTGATTGTATGATTGTGGAATGCTCATCATTAAACTGTTTAAAATAGAAATTGATGCTTTTCCGAAGAGTATAACAATGAGAATTATAAGAGTGATAGCTTCTAAAGATATGTCATTGTGAAAGGGAAGATAAAGCAATTGCAGCTCAGTACAGCAATGTGGGAGGGGGGGGTGGAGATGTGATGTTGTGCACTTTGTTGGAAACAATAGAATGCCAGCCGATCAATTGAAAATGGATTGATTGAAAAATGTTGATCGATAGAGGAACTAAAGCTTTATTTTTGTTTCCTTATGCGCTGACCTGTGAAGGCCATGCAGGGCTTTGAGTTGTGAAACCAGAAGTCAATCATGGGAATGGCACTGACACACTGACCAGTGTGCATAGACCCACCAAATGGGTAGCTGTAACATTGAAAGGATTTGGATCACTTTGTACACCAGTCACTGAAAGCAATATTGCAGGAACAGAAAGCAGTTTGGAAGATAAATAGCCCATTGACCTTCATTTCAGGAGTATTGGAGTATTGGAGTAAGGGTGTCTTACTGCAGCTGTACAGGCCCTTGGTGAGACCCCATCTCGAACATTGTGCAGTATTTTGTGCGGTTTTGCTCACCTTACCAATAAAGGACAAATCTGACATTGAGGGAGAGCAGTGAAGGTTGACCAGACTGATCTCTGGGAAGACCGGTTTGTTGTGGGAGCAGAGTTTTAGGCGACTGGGCCTGCATTCCATGGGGTTTAGGAAAATGATTGGTGATTTCAGTGAAATATCTAAAATTCTGACAGGGTGAGACAGATTGGAAGCAGGGATGATAATTCCCCTGACTGGGACATCAAAGAACAAGGGGCCACAACATTAGGTACAGACAGGCCACTCTGCATTGAGATGAGAATAACAGGAGTTGTAAAACCTGCACCTTCACCTCCGCCTCACCTCCGTCCAATACCCCAAAGGAACCTTCCACATCAATTGGATTTTTACCTGCACTTCCACACATGGCACCGACTGTATCCGTTGCTCCCGATGTTAACTCGTCTACATTGGGGACACAGGACACCAACTTACGGAACACTTCAGAGAACATCTGTGGGATACCTGCACCAACCAATCACACCGCACCATAGCTGAACACTTTAACTCCCCCTCCCACTCTGCCATGGACATGCACGTCCTGGGCTTCCTCCACCTCCATTCCTTAACCACCCGACGTGTGGAGGAAGAAAGCTTCATCTTCCGCCCTGTGACCCTAAAACCACATGGGATCAATGATGATTTCACCAGTTTTCTCATTTCCTGACCCCCACCTTATCCCAAATCTAACCTTCCAACTCAGCACTGCCCTGTTGATGTGTCCTACCCGTCCATTATCCTTCCCACCTATCTCTTCCACCCTCCTCTCCGACATACCACCTTCATCTATCTATCACATTCTCAGCTACCTTCACACCAAACCCACCCCATCCCATTTATCTCTTAACACCCTCTTTCCTAATGAAGGGTTTACACACAAAATGTTGATTCTCCTGCTCCTCGGATGCTTCCTGACTGGCTGTGCTTTTCCAGCACCACATTCCCGACTCTGATCTTCAGCATCTGCAATCCTCAATTTCTCCCTTGAGTTCGTGTATCCAGAAATGTCCTCACCAGACATCTTATGCAGATGGTCTGACATTTAAACCCTGTCTCCTTTTATAGACAGAGTGGGACATGAACAATCCTGCTGTGCTCTTACAGTACCCGTACATTCAAGGAAAAATATTTTAATAATGTACGATTCATAGTCCATCCAGTAACCCTCATCCATTCCACCCAGACTGAGTAAATATTCCCTTTTACTGTGATATGAGATGTGATGTAAGGAAGGGGTTAACTGAGCCTGTTTGTTCAGTGATTGTGATTACTGTCAGTCTCCATGGGTTCTAAATACCCCAGTGGAGAGTTCCCATCTTTTAATCATAAATGGGTGCCGTTCAATGTGTTATGCCAGCGTATGAGCAGGAGAATCACCAACAGCACTAACAGGGATCAGCAGCTCCAGACAGAAGCGAGGAGAGATGAGAATCTGAGAACAAAAGACTGGAATATTCCAACAATGGATCAGAATCTGAGAACATTAGACTGGAATGTTCCAACAATGGATAGGAGTTTATCCTCTTTACTTCTGTATCTTTCTATGCATTATGGTCGGTTGTCATTATCATGGCGGATCTATTATGCAGTTCGCATTATTCAATATTTTTATTATCCTCTCCTGTCTATCATTGGTGTACCTGGTAAGTCTCACTGTCCAGATTGTTTTCTATATGCCAGTTACGACTGCATTTGTGTTCTTTTGTGTAGTCTACGCTTCTTGCCTCCAATAGTGTTCCTGTTGAGACTTTGAATCCAGTTCAATTCCTGTCTCTCTCTTTGCATCTGGCAGTATTACTCATGGGTCTCTATGCTGACCTACTCAGTTGCAGATATGAACCATTGTCTCTCTGCCCTTGTTATTTGAATATTGGGAGTGTGGAGGTCATTGTCGTCTATTATGTTTACAAACTCCATTTTCTTCCTGGGGCTCCATCCCACCCCTGGCCAACATCTTTTTTCATTCATTTCTTAGTCTTGGGCATCGCTGGTTGTCCACCATTAATAGCCCATTCCTATTTGCCCTTGAAAAGGTGGTGAACTGCCTTCTTGAATTGCTGCAGTCCACTTGCTGTGGGTTTACCCACAATGCCAGTAGGGACGGAATTCCAGAAATTTGACGAAACGATTCTGAAGCAACAGCAGTGTATTTCCAAATCATGGTGGTGGGGGTGGTGGGGGGGGGGGGTGTGGGTGGGTGGGGGTAGGGGAGGTAGTTGGTGCGTGTAGGCGAAACTTGCAGGTTTTGTTTGAAACAAATCAATCACAACTTTGGTGATCCCTTTGGCCATGAGCTGATTCCTCACACCATGCCCTGACCATTATTAACTTTAACTACACACTGTTCCAGAAAGTACTTCACTGTCTTAACTCATCTGCTGTTTGAACCTTGAGCTGTGAAATACAGACTTAATGATGACAAGAATCTGCTGCTGACACTTTCAGGTTGAAATCTGCAGAAACAAATCTGATTCGAGATCAGACCAAAATTCCACCCATCTGGCATTGCTGTGCACGCTGATCTATATCGCTATAGTGTCTGGCAATGTCTTTATTTTACAATCCTTAAGCACTTTAACTCATCTGTTCATGAAGCTTCCCTCAGTCTCTCTGTGTCGTTTATCCAAATCCCTGCCAGTGGTTCATATTTAATCTGTTTTCCTTCAGGTGAATTTTCTCTCATGCAATAATTCTTGCATTCAACACACAAATGCATCGCACGCACGCACACACACACACACACACATGCATGACACACACACACACACACACAGACACAAACACATGCATGCTCGCGCACATGCACATGCACATGCACACACACACCTTCACTTATACTGGTCCAATGGAGATGGAAATCTTCCCCTTTTAGACAGTAATCTGTTGTGTGTATCATTCCCATATGATAATAAAATTTTGCAATACTCCCCGTGCTGGTTAGATAGTGAAGCTTACTGAGCAATACACTAGCATAGTGTGCACATCTCTCCATGCTGGGCTGTCATCTTGTCCCAGCGTACGTTGTTTGAAATGTTCTGTGAAGCAGTTTCAGAATTAGATTGAACAAACCATTTCAATTCACCTGAAAATATCTTTATTCAATGTTCTCATTCTTTTAATTTTGCAATCGAAGGATTCACTCCTCCAGTTGGTCCCACTGCTCTGTCTTTTTCCCCATATTTCCACAGCAGGTTCTCAGGTAATTAACTATCTGTTTCTCTCTTTAATGTGAATCTCTCTTCCCTCTGTACCTTTCCGTGACCTTAGTTTCTGGCTCCCTAGTGTATCGACTGCTGGCATGGTGAAGCTCAGAGACAATGAAATGGTGTGTGCCAGGCTGTTGTTCACTTCCCGGCGTGTCCCATGTGGTGCTCCATGGACAATGGGGTGTATGTCAGGCTGTTTGCATCCCTATCGGAGGAGGTATCTGGGGAGTATAAGGTGAAGAAAGCATATGAGCTTGTGCCAGAAGCCGACAGACAGTGTTTCAGGAATCTAAAAAAGGGTCCCTGATTTAAACGCAAATTGAGTTGAAAAGAATCAAAGTAATTTTGAAAGGTGGGTAAGGGTATAAAAAGCTGAGAAAACCTATGACACTCTTAGAAAGGTTCTTTTTTTGAAGGAGTTCAAAAGTTCACTTCCTGCAATAGTGAGAACTCGCGCAGAAGAGCAGAGAGTTACAATGGCAAGATTAGAAGAAGAAATGGCTGATGATTATGAGTTCATCCATAAATCAAAGTTTGGATACCATGATGGATTGAGAAGAATGCATGAGAACTTCTTAAAATATACACCTGTGAGAGTAAGATTGACTAGCATAGGCCAGGAGTAGCTGGAAAAGACCTTACAACATTAAGAGGTACAGAGGCATGTAATTTCTTGATGCTGAGAAATGAGGAGGCATGTCATTCAGAAGAACTATTGGAGAGATGCAAATTGCTCCATTATGTAACGTGTGGTTGGTGTGTCCGGTGAAACCATCAACATAAATGTTTCACAACTGGGAAGGAGACTTTGAGCTTGGTGTTGGTGTCACAACATTTCAGCATTTAACTTGCAAATAACATGCCCAAGACAAATCTATATACGATCATAATGCCTAAACGTCTTTGGAGAAATTTAGGGAGAAAACATCTGGTCTGTTCAGATATAGTTTTTTATTGCTGCCATTCAGTTTGGAAGTTATACAGGTGACAGGACAAGAAACTACTTGCTGACAAGTTGTCGAAACTTGAATGAAGAAAGACAGAGGCCTTCTGCGGCAGGAGCATACAGACTGAAATAGAATGGAGTTGTGAATGTTTGCATACTTACTGTCAATGTCGTAAATATGTAATGTAGTCCACTAATACAGTAAGAAAAATGTCTTTAAAAAGAAGCTGCTGTTGTGTATTAATGTTTCATTTTGTCAAAGGAAGAGATGTGACAATGCTATCATTTTGAAAATGTTATCTTCTCTTTTTTTTTTGAAGAGAAGTCTTAAAGGCAGAGATGCCGAACTGCCTACTGAAAACGGCTGAAGTAACTAACTTACGAGGCCTTTAGGTTTTATTAAAACAGTGGCAACAATTGTAGGGCAGTGGCCAGCTCTCCCAGACCAGATCTTCTCAGTTGATTTTAGCTGCAGCATTCAGAAGCTGCTCGGTGTCCCAGGCGGGTTGGAAACTTCAATACATGATCCCGGGCTGCTCCTCTCTCTGAAAACTCTCTTGAAGTTGCTTCTTCCTGGATTGGAGAACTGCACCTAAGATTCTGTGTTTGAATGTACTTTTCTGTCAAGGAACATGTTTGTGGGATGTTCCTGTATTAGCACAGTTAATTAGTAGAAGGCACTGTATCTATTGTTTGCATAAGTGCTCCAATTGAGAAGCTATCTCATATTGTTCATCTGTTTGATTGTGTTTTAATTGGAGTGTTTGAATGGATTACATATTACTTAATGTTGAGTAGGTTGACCAGTTGCAACATTTGGGGAACGCACAGTTCACACCTACAGTTAAAATAAGGAAAAGTTAGGGTCTCGGCTGCCTTTTTAAAATAGTTTGAGTGGTCTGGTCTGTCCATAAGGCTTGTAGCTGAGGGGCTTCTGACTGACTATTGTTATTGAAAGTTAGTGAAGGTGCTGGGGATGGTTTGCTGGCAGTTGTGCTGTGAGCTGCCTCAGACATTCTGGGAGACTTGAGGGTTTGGTGACCCAACTCGGGATGGAGCATGGGGACTGTAGTTATAGCATATGGGTCTGTAACATGCACAACAAATGGAGCAGAGGCTGCAGAGAGGGGAAGCTCTGAAACCGTGGAGTGAGTGCCTGTGGGGAAAGGGATCTGCGGTATCTGTTTGTGTTTTCGCCTGGACAAATACACACACTCACTCTCCCCGTTACATAAACTCCGCACACACACACACACACACACTCACACTCCCCCTGTCTCACATGCGCACATGCACACTCTGCTCTGTCACAAGCATGCACACCCATACGCACTATATATTCATCCCGCACTCACACACACACTCCCCCTCAGTCTCTCTCACTTACACACCTTCTCTCTCTCCCCCTCACACAGGCACACCGACTCACACACACGTGCACGCACACACACATATGCACGTACAAATCTGCGGCGTGAATTTGCATTTGTATTTGCAGAGACGCTTCATTTTGTTCCAAAAACATATAATTTGGAGACAGTCAGTCAATGTAACATTTTATAAACTCCTGAACTCGGAACAAACCCAGTCTGACTCCAGATGAAGACACAGACAAACTCCAAACAAGACCTCACCACTGAAATGCATTGCCTGATCGGAGGTGTCACCTCCTTTACATCGATAATGTCTGCGATTTGCATATCAATCAATCAAAACCTACACCTCGATTCTAAATGATTAAGGATTTAAGAGCCATCTTAGGTGTGTACCATTCATGTGCATGAGTTGTACAATCCTTTGATCTTTTCCTTATAACTTCTGGGTCTAAGGTCTTTCTCTCTTTCTAACACTTAATGAAGAAGCAGCGCAATGGAAGCTTGTGTTTTTAAATAAACCCATTGAACTCTAACCGACTGTCGTGTGAATTTTGACATTGTCCGACCCAGTCCAAAACCAGTGGCTCCATATCGTACTTATTTATTGCTTATCCCATTATCTCTCTTCGTAAATAAATCTTTCCTTTCCCCATGTGGTCTTGTCTTGCAAATTAATCTATTGTGAGGCACATTACGCACTGCTGTCTGGAAATCGAGACATAATACATCCAGATGAGCCCCATTACCCATCTCTTAAACGAGGAATCAAGCGGGCTAAAAGCTGTCATGACATAGCTTTACAGAGCAGAATTAAGGAGAATCCCAAAGCATCTTACTCTTATATAAGAAGCAAGAGGGTAGGTAGAGAAATAATTGGTCCACTAAAAGATAATGAAGGAAGACTGTGTGTCGAACCTGAAAGAATTGGTGAGATTCTGAATGATTACTTTGCATCAGTGCTCACTGAGGAGAGGAACATGACGAATGTTGAGATTAGAGATAGAAATTTGATTAGTCTGCATCATATTGACATAAGTAAGGCAGATGTGTTGGGTATGCTAGAGGTTATTAAGGTGGACAAATCCCCAGGACCGGATGGGATCTCTGCCAGGTTGCTGAGGGAGGTGAGAGAGGAAACAGCTGAGGCCCTGACAGATATCTTTGTGGCATCCTTAAATATATGTATGGTGCCGGAGTACTGGAGGGTTGCTCATGTTGTCCCCCTGTACAAGAAGGGTACAAAGGATATTCCGGGTAACTACAGACCATTGAACTTGATATCAGTGGTGGAAAAGTTGCTAGAGAAGGTACTGAGGAATAGGAGCCATTCATGTTTAGAATGGGCATATCAGTGATAGGCAACATGACTTTGTGCAGGAGAGATCGTGCCTTATCAACTTAATAGAGTTCTTCGAGGAAGTGACCAAGTTGATAGAGGAAGGAAGGGTTGTTGATGTCATACATATGGACTTTAGCAAGGTATTTGATAAGGTTCCCCGTGGTCGACTAATGGAGAAATTGTAGTCATATGATGTGCAGGGTGTTCTAGCCAGGTGGATAAAGAACTAGTTGCGAAACAGGAGACAGAGCAGTAGTTGAAGTGAGTTTCTCGACATGGAGAAAGGTGACCAGTGGTGTGCCACAGGGGTCAGTATTGGGGCCACTGCTGTTTGTAATATATATATAAATGATCTGGAAGAGGGCACTGTTGGTATGATCAGCAAGTTTGCAGATGATACGAAGATTGGTGGAGTAGCAGAAAGCATAAGGGACTGTCAGAGAATATAGGAGGATATAGATAGACTGGAGAGTTAGGCAGAAAATTGGCAGATGGCGTTCAACACAAATATGAGGTGATGCATGTAGGCAAGACTAATTCGAGAGCGAATTATACAATGAACAGAAGACCCTTGAGAAAAGTTGGTGGGCAGAGAGATCTGGGAGTGCAGGTCATTGTACCCTGAAGGTTGCTGCACAGGTGGATATAGTGGTCAAGAAGGCATATAGTACACTGGCCTTCATTGGACAGGGTATTGAGTATAAGAGCTGACAAGTCATGTTAACATTGTATATGTCATTGGTTCAGCTGCATTTAGAATACTGTGTACAGTTCTGGTCGATACATTAGCAAAAGGATGTGGACGATTTGGAGAGGGTGTAGAGACGGTTATCGAGGACGTTGCCTGGTATGGAAGGTGCTAGCTATGAAGAAAGGTTGAGTAGGTTAGGTTTATTTTCATTAGAAAAAAGGAGATTGAGGGGTGACATAATTAAGGTTTACAAACTCATGAAGGGTATAGACTGGGTGGATAGAGACAAGTTCTTTTTCCCAGGGCGAAGGATTCAATAACGACAGGTCAAGCTTTCATGGTGAGAGTTGGAAAGTTGGAGGGGAATACACGCTACGGGTGGTGGGCGTTACCAGCAGAGGTGGTAAAGGCAGGCACGGTAGATTCATTTAAGATGCATCTGGACAGATGCATAAGTAGGTGGGGAGCAGAGGGATACAGAAGCTTAGGAATTGACCGATAGGTTTACACAGTACATTTGGATTGGTTCAGGCTTGGAAGGCCGAAGGGCCTGTTCCTGGGTTGTAAATTTTCTTTGTTCTTTGTTTGTCACATTTTTAAGAAAGCTAGTCAAATCATTCAAACATGATTTATTCTTCATAAAACTATGTTGACTGTGCTGGATTCTGGCTTGACTTTGAAAATTTCTTGTTATTAATTCCTTCATAATGGACTCTAACAATTTGTCTTCAATACCAATAGATTTCTCACAACTTTTCATTCCCTAATGAATTTGGTTATTATAATTTTTTTGCTTTCTATAAACTCACGTTCCCTTTCACAATTCCTGTGTAACAGGCACAAGGCTGTAAAAGATCTGTGCTAATTGCTGTGTAAGAGACATGAGTAGCTGATTGGGCACATTCTGTTCCTGCTTTATACACTCGCGGGGCTGAATGTCCTCTTGGTGTTTCTACATTATAGTCTCAATGGCGTGCATGGCCTGCTCCTGTTCCTGACCAAGCCGTTCAAGATCTCAATGCCCTCCTCTTGTCGCTCAATGACAGGTCTGGGTCTTATGGAATCTTCCTGCTCAAATGTCACTTTTCAAGCGCTGAAATATGCAGGCAAGTTGTGTTGCCCACACTGGGTAGCTCAGTGATTAGCACTGCTGCCTCACAGTACCAGAGATTCGTGTTCAATTACAGTCTCCAATTTCCTCCCACAGTCCCAAGACGCGCAGGTTCGGTGGATTGGCCACGCTAAATTATCTATAATGTCCAGGGATGGGCAGGCTAGGCGCATCAGTCATGGAAATGCCAGATTATAAAGATTGGGTGGGGTGAGATAAGTTGGGGGAGAGGAAATGAGGAAGCTGGACTTCATCCCAGTGATCATTGAACTAGATCCCTCCAGTCATCATACTGGATCCCATTGCTAGATCCACTTGATCACTGCACCGGTCCAGCTGGATTCCTTCCCTCGCTGAACTTGATCCCAGTGATCGTTGAACTTGATACCTCCAGTCATCCTACTGAATCCCTGCGCTAAATCCACTGGATCACTGCGCTGGTCCTACTGGATCCCTTCACTCGCTCTACTTGATCTCAGTGATAATTGAGCTCGATCTCTCCAGTCATTGTACCGATCCCTGCACTAAATCCACTTGATCACTGCACTGGTCCAACAAGATCCCTTCCCTAACTGGACTTGATCACAGCGATCATTGGTATGCATATGCTTACTTTTTAAAAATCGTTTGATGTCTTTATATTATCTGTGCTAAAATAATACATTTTATTCTTAAAATGTATTCCATAGTTTTTGTCTCCCTGAGAAGAGATAATATGCATCCAGCTGACTATTCTCAAAATTGTATATGCTTCAAAAGGATTTCTCATCTAAGTCCAAAACTGAGAATGTTTCAGAACAAAAGACCTTCATTCCAGGAAGGTGTGAACAAAACATTCTTGATAAGCTTCTATAACTTTTTTTTTAGGTTACGGGATCAAAACTGCACATAATGTGCCAAATGTGGTCTTAACAATGCCCTCTACAGATGTAGACTCGTAAACTGTGAAACTGAAAAACCACAACAGGTCAGCCACACCCAACGAACAGGAGACTTGATGTTTCGGGCATATTCCTGATGAAATACTTATACCCGTGACGCCAATTCTCCCGCTCCTCGGATGCTGCCTGATAGGTTGCGCTTTTCAAGCCTCAAACTGTTCGACTCTGATCTCCAGCATCTGCACTCCTCACTTTTACTGGTACAGATGCAGTAAAACATTCCTGATTAAACCTGGTACATTTTGCCAGAAACACAATCATCCCACTTAGCCTTCAAATCACTTACTGCAAGTGCAGATTAACGACATATGATTCATGTACCAGGATCATGAATACCATCTGCATCACAGAGTTCTGCAATCTCTCTCCACTTAAATTGTTTATCATTGTTTTATAAATCCATCCAAAATAGACAACTCACATTATGCTATATCTGGATAAGGTTTGCTCGCGAACCTCCCTTTGCCTATATCACATTGATCACACACGACCTCTATTTGCTGACATACTGGATGACCAGCTTGATGTTTGAGCTAATTGGGCTTTGATATATTCAGCCCCTTCCTCCAAATCTTTGATAGAGATATTGATAGTTGATTATCCCACAGTGATCTCTGAGGCACTCCACCAGTGACAGCTTTGTAATGTGAAAATAAGCATTTACCTCTACTCTCTATTTCCTGTTAGGAACGGCTTCCTGTGTAGTATCTCACGCAGTTTAAATGGCCTCCTGTGCAGTAAAATGTACTCAATGAGCTAAAATTTTAGTTGTATTTTCCTCTGTAACTCGTTAAATAGGCAGAATGGTCTCCTCCAGTCTCATGGTAACGATAATGACTGTCTGAATGAGAAGGCCCCCTATTTCTGTCACAGCTTCGAGGGGTGGATGGATGGCACAATACATGGGGTAATGGCAGCAGTATATCCCTGTAACAGCATCGCGGGTGGATTGAGGGAACGACACATGGGCTAGGGGCATCACTATATCACTGTGACAGCCTCGAGGGCGGATTGAGAGAAGAACACGTGAGGTAGGGACAGCAGTTGGTAATTCGGCACCACCAGTCAGAATGCTCATGGCTGATCCGTTTGTGTTTGACCATCCGTCTCCTGTCTGTTCTCAATAAATATTGACTCTCCAGTCCAGCAAAGCTCAGTCGCATTCACCTTGAATATCTTCAAAAACCGAGTCTTCACTGTTCCCCGAGGATGAGGACCCGACAGATAGTACAACACTAAAGTGAAAGGGGCGACCTTATTACAGTGTGGGACACGTTATATTAAACTGTGTTAACCTAATATGAAATCGCCACCTCTTTTAAAACACAAGGCCAGAATAATTAGGCATAGAATAAACCATTCAACCGTCTAAACCTGTCCAATAGGACCACTGATTCTTTTCAATCAAATATGCATGAAACTCATTCTCTGTTCCAGTCCCAGGAAGAGAATAACTGATAGCATGACACCACACGAGTATTAAAAACGCAGAATTAGGCCATTCGGGCAATCGACTCTGAATGCCATTTAATACTGACTTAGAGATTTCTCAACATAATTCTCCTGACTACTCTCTGTAACTCATGACAGGCTTATTCAACAAAAACCTATTTATCTCTGTCTAATAAGCACTAGTGTCTGTGTCTCTGTGGGTCTGGATGTGCACTTGTGTGTGTTTGTTCATGTGTTTGTGTATTTGTGTATTTATGTGCTGACATCGGTTTATCTGTGTATTAGCCTCTGCGTTTTACTTGTGCTTGTGTGTATTTGTGTGCGACTGTCTATGTCTCCGTATGCCACTACTTGTGTGCGGTTCTATCTCCGTGTACGTACTGTGAGTGTCAGTATATTAGCGTGTTTACATGTGTCTCTGAATATTTTTGTGTCTGCATCTCTCTGCAATGAGATATTTGTTGTTTTGGGAGGGAGAAAATTGTGAGAACAGACAGAATGGTTAAAGTGCGAATTGCCCTTCACTGAACATTGTTTTTTTACTCATTTGGAGGGACATGGATGTCGCGGATTCTCCAGACGACACGTCCCGGTCCTTTCCAGCTCATACCAGGGCCCTTCCCACATGGCGGGGGGGGGGGGGGGGGAATAGAGGAGGGATAGAGGAGGGATCAGATATCGGGCTCTCCACCATCTGGCTTGGCCCTTTCTCTCCTATTACAGTCCGTTTCTCCTGGAATGGGAGAAAGGAGGGGGAAGGGAGTGATGGTGGGAGTGAGTAGCCCTGCTGTTAGTGCTGGTGTAGGTGGAGGGGGAGTGGGAATGGTGAGGTGTCCAGAGGGAGTCAGTCCACAGTGTTGTATCTATGCAGGGTTATTAGTGTTGGGAGTATAGTGAAGGGAGAGAGAGCCCACGGGGTGCGGGGGTGAGGTGCACAAGGTGCTGAATTCAATAGTGAGAGTGTGAGTGCGTGAGCCTTATTTGGAGATAGAGTGTGAGCCTTGTTAGAGGGTAGGTGCTATAACAGGTAGTGAGAGTGAGGGAGCAGAGAGAGTACGGTAACAGTTAACCTGACAGAGTGGGGAGGATATTGATTCTTGTCCTGTGATGCTGGTCATTTCTTCAGATCATGTCAGTGTCGAGGTGACCCTCCCCGAATGTCTTGTCCAAGTCTATCACTAATAACGCCACTGACCCTGTCCCTCAGATTTCACAGAATCCGTTTGGGTCGATCTTACAAATAGGAAGGAGAAGCAAGCATTGGTGTATTATGCACCTAAACCAATGGTCTTGTGCAAATTCTGTGCATTATATGCTCTGAAAATTAGAGATGCAAATATTGTAGGTGCTGCAGTATTACTGCATGATCTCAAATTGCATCTAACCTGCGTTAACTAAGTGAGTGCTAATGTTGTGAAAAATAAATTCCATAAGCGTATAACAGGTTGGTTGAAGAATATGTTGGGACTCAAACAAGAGAGTAGGTTATTTTGGATTTGTTGTTGTGTGGTCAGAAGGACTCATTATTATCCTTGCTCTGAGGACGAGAGACGTTAAAATGTTGTATTCTACACGGCACCAGCATGCAAAGTAGAATGTTTGAGCATGAAGTGGTAGACACGCAATGGTTGTTAGAGTCATAGAACCATGGAGCCCTGCAGCTTGGATACTGGCCCTTGGGACCAAAGTGGTCCGTGCCAACCAAAATGTCCATCCTGCTCATTCCATTTCCCTGCCCTTGCCCCTTATTCTTCTAAATCTTTCATATCCGCGTATTTGTCTGAAAGCCTTTTGAACATTGTTAATGTACGTGCCTCAACCAAACCGCTGTCTTCTAATTCCATACGTGCACCAACCTCTGCATAAAAAACGTTGGTGCTCAGGATCCGTTTTGTTCTTTCACCTCTAACCTGATGTCCTCTCGTCCTTGATTCCCAAAACTGGAAAAAAAGAATGAGTGCATTCACCTTATCCACGCATCTCATGTTCTTATACAATTCTATACGATTCCCCCTCAGTTTCTTACACGCAAAGGAAAATGTTCTGGCCGGTTCAAATTCTCCCTACAACTCAGACCGTCGAGTACTGGCAACATCCGTGTACATTTCTTCAGTCCTCTTTCCAGTTTAATCACATCCTTCCTGTGGCAAAGTGAACAAAACCGAACACAATACTCCATGTGCATGCCTCACCAGCGTCCTGTCCAACTGCAACATAACTCGCCAACTTCTATACTCAATGTCCTGACTGATGAAGGCCAGTGTGCCAAAAGCCTTTTTCACTGCTGTGTCTACATGGAACTACTTTCAGAGAACTACAGACCTGAGATGCAAGGTCCTTCTGGAAAACTACACTCCTTCAGGGTCTAACATTCACCACGAAACTCCGACCTGGATTTGACTTTCCAAAATGCAACAACCCACACATATCTATATTAATCTCCATTTGTCATTTCTTGGCCCACTTCCCCAGCTGAAAAAAATGTCCTGCTGCAATTTCTGATAATCTTTCTCAATGTTCACAGTTATGCCTATTTTATTGACATCAGCCTAATTACTAATCATGCCTTCTACATTCTCATCCAAATCATTGATATAGATAACAAAAAGTAATAGTCCCAGCACCGCCCCTGAGACACTTCACTAGTCACAGGCCTCCAGTCTAATAAGCATCCTTCCAGTATTAGCCTCTGCTTTCTCCCATCAAGGAAATTGAGTATCCAATTTGCCAGAGTCCCCTGGATTCCATGCTATCGAACCTTTCAGAGCAGCCTATCATGTGGAACATTATCAAAGGCCTTTCTGAAACCTAGATAGACTACGTCTACCACCGTACTCTCATCAACATTCCAGGTCACTTCCTTAAAAGAACGCTAAAGAATTGTGTGCCATGATATCCTATGCACAAAGCAGTGCTGACCGCTCCTTATGAAACTGTGTCTTTTCAAATGCATGCATATGTTGTCTCTCAGAACTTTCTCAAGGAACTTACATGTCACAGTTGTTAAGCTAACTGGTCTTTGGTTCACAGGTTCTTCATCAAAAACACTACTTGAACAAGGGCACAATATTCACTACCCTCCAGTCTTCTGGGACCTCCCCCGTGGACAGAGATGATGCAAAAAGATCAGCCAGTACCCGTGCAATATCTTCTCTGCCTCTTGCTGTGTTCTTGGATACACCTGATCAGGACCAGGAGATCTGCAGAAATACTGCAATGCCTGAAAAATATGTCTTTTTTTTTAAGGTAGACTCACCGAAGAAAGGGCAAGTGACTTAATGAAGGTCAACATAATAAATTAAAGATTATATTAATCATAGGAAGTGAGTTCAGAGGAATTCTAGACATTGTGGAAACCGGAGAATTCTCAGAAATTTGTTTGTGTGGAGTTTGCATATTCTTCCCGTGTCTGCGTGAGTTTCCTTCGGGTGCTCCGGTTTCCTCCCACAGTGCAAAGATTTACAGGTTAGCAGAATTGGAAATGCTTATTTTCCAAAAGTGTTCAGGGATGTGTAGATTAGGTGCATACGTCGCAAAGTGTAGAATCAGAGGCGAATGGGTCTGAGTGGTTACTCTTTGGAGAGGCGGGGTGGACCTTTTGGGTCCAAGTCCTTTTCCACACTGTGGGCTTTAAATGATTCTGTGAAAAAAGAACACAAAGACTGCATAAATCTACCATCTGTATTGCAAAGAAAACAAAATAAAAGCAGGGTCAAATGTGGAATTTTATAATTGGGAGAGGAGAGGTTATTGTGGAGAACAGGGAAATGGCCAAGAAAGTAACCAGTTACTTTGCATCTGTCATCACGGTGGAAGATCCAGAAAATCTCTGAGAAATACCAAGTGATCACATGGAACCTGTGGAACTAAAGACAGAAAGTCAATTCATATCAATAACAAGGTAGTAGTTGAAGGTTAGCATAGTAATATTGTAGCTGGATTGAGCATTGCTAAGTCTGATGAGTCAGTTGTACTTCGTATCAAAATATTAGATATAACTCATCAATAGACGCATTAATTGTGGTATCGATGACTATTTTATTTTCCTGTACATTCTGCAAAGACTGGAAGTTAGTAAATGTGTTCCAAGCGTTGTAGGTGAATGGAAGGGATCAAGCATCTGCAAAGGGAAGTTGAGATAGTGTAGAGAACTGCAGACCAATTAACTTGACATCTGTAGGTAAACTGATAGAATTTATGATATAGGATCTGATATTGGATATTTCGAAATTAAAGGCAACATTGAAGAGAATCAGGTTGCACTGACAGAGTCTGACAGAATCTGCATATTTGAAAAACTTCAGAATGATTTGAACTTGTTTATTGCAACATAGAAATGGTATATTTCGATTTTCAGAAGACTTTTTATCCGAACTCAGGCAATGAATTCATAAATAAAGTAATGTGAATGGTAATTGGAGGAATATTTAGAAGTGGAAAGTTAAAGTCAGGTTCGCCTTCATTTAAGAGAATCAGAACATTGTCGGAAGGTCATGCTGAAGCAGTTTCACAGCTTGCTAATTAAACTGTACATAGAGTATTGAGTCCAGTGTTGGTGACCCAATCTGAGAAAGGATATACTGACCACGGAGGATGTGCAATGGACATTCTCCAGATTAATCCCTCAGATGGTGAGATTGCCTGATGTGGAAACTCGGCCTGTGTTCCTTAGAGTTTCAAAGAATGAGTGGTGATCATAGTGAAATTTAGAAAAAGGCACTAAACATATGACAAGGTGGAAAAAAGGATTTTTCTCTGGCTGTCTGTTCTACACTTAATCCAAATAATGGCAGGTAAAGGATAGACCATTTCAGACAATAAGAAAGGCAATTCTTCATTTGAAGGGGACTGACTAACACAGCGACATGGAAACCTGCTGGCAGGGCAAGATTAGGGAGAATCCCCAGATATTCTACTGGTACGTTAAGTGGAACCAAATAACCAGGGAATAGGTTGGACTCAATGGTGACTTGCCAAGTGCATCCAAATCAACTTAGTGGTAGGAGGAGACAGAAGGTCTGCTGGTAGAAGTCTGTTTGTTTGACTGGAGACCAGTATCCAATCGTGTACCACAGGGATCCGTGCTGTATCCCATATTATTTGTGATTCGGAGATGCCACTGTTGGACTGGCTTCGGCAAAGTTTAAAAATTACAGAACACAGGTGATAGCCCACCAGTTTATTTGGAGGTACGACCTTTCGATGAGCATCATCACGTGTGTGAAGAAGCAGCGCTGCGAAAGCTAGTGCGTCTGAATAAAACTGTTGGATTATAACCTGGTATTGTGCGATTTTAGCGTTTTTATTAATTGTATTTCACAAATGATGCAGCTATGAATATGGAGGGGATTGGGGGTTAGTGTGATAAATCAGTTTGCGTTTGACACAAAGTTTAGCTGGTTGATTGGCAGTGAGGAGGAAGGCCTTATATTACAGGAAGATACAGATGGAATGATCAAATGGGTGGATCAATGGCCAATGGAATGTAACCCTGATAAATATGCGGTGATGTACTTTGGAAGAAGGAACCAGACAAGGGAGGACTCAATGAATAGCAGCACACGAGGAAGCTCAGAGGGTGTTTCTCCACATATCCCTGAATGTGATTACGCAGATTAATGCACAAGTTGAAAAAGCATAGCGACCATAAACATAGCCTTTATTCATGGGGGCACAGATTGTAAGAGCTTTGTGGAACTTTGGTTAAGGCAAATGGAATACTATGTACAGTTCTGGGAGCCACACTACAGGAAGTATGTGATTGCACTGGAGAGGGTGCAGTGGAGATTCACCAGGATGTTCCCTTGGATGGAGTAAATCACCTCGGATGTTTACTTTGACGCAGAGAAGGATGAGAGGGACGTGCTTCAGAAGAATAAGATTACCAGGGGCATGGACAGCATGGATAGACAGCAGTTGTTCCTTTCAGTCAAAGGGCTAAGAACAAGGGAGTGCCATTTTAAAGTGAAGGGTTTGCTGTTTAGTGAGGATTTGAGGATTGTGTTTCATCCAGAGGCTGTTGGGGTCAGGAATTCACTTCCTGAGAGGGCAGTTGGCACATGTAACCTCACAACCGTTAATAAATACATGGTCGTGCCCTTGAATTGCCAAAACATACATGCCAATGGCCTCGTATAGGAAAGTGGGACTAATGTAGATCGTGCTGTATTTATGACAGTACAGAGCCAGTGCTTCTGTGATTGTATGGGTTGGACGATTGTATGAATTGATGAGCTTCTGAAGAATATATTAACTAGGGTTATAAAAATGAACTTGTCTCCGTGAGCTAGAACAGGGAAAGCTAAAAGTATCTCATGCCTGCTCCCTTCCTGATGTTTCTGTGCAAGCTGTGGGAAAGCTCTGTAATTGTTGTTGCAAGCTCTTAAACATTAGGAAGGCAGCATCTGTCTGGCTGAAAGGACTGTGTTCCGGTTCCCTTTTCCAAAGCTCATTGCCGGTGTTCTCTTTGTTTTATCCTTTAAGAAAGCAGAAACAATTTGGTACAATTGTACAAATTGCCTGGCGTTTCAGAGACCATTTTAGGTTTATCACATGTTGTGTGTCTGGACACACTCGTAGGCCAGACAGGAAGCACGCGAGATTCACTTCCTGAAAGTACACTAGGAAAGGGACAGATGTTCACAATGACATTCGATTGAAGGCCAATATTACTGGCACCAGATTTTATGTCTCGATATTTTGTTAATTGTTTTCAACTCCATCAGCTGCCAGAGCATTATCCCGGTCTGGATCAGTAATCCAGTGACATTTCCACAACAGCACCATCTCCACATGTAGACCTGTCGGAAACCACACTGAGCACATTATTTCTGTGCTGCTTGACAGCTCTGTCAAAAATAACTCCCACCAATGCCACTATCGCGACGGGATTGAGGGGGTGGTAAATGGTCAGACTGCAGTCATTCCCTTGACATGGGACTGGATATTGTTGAGGAACTTCCCACTTGGCCAGGCAGATGTCAGAGTTGGTGCTGGATTGAAACAGTTTCCTCAGTGACACAGCTTGGTGTGCAGCACAATCTTCATTCCTATTGCAGGAATGGTGTCCGGGTCCATTGCCATTGTCATATCTACTGTGATCAGCTGTTTCTTCATTTAACGTGCAGCGAATCGAATTGGTTGAAGATTGCCATCTGTGATTCTGTGAGCATCATGAGGAGGGTGAGGTGGATTATCGAGTCAACATTTCTGGCTGAGGATGGTGCAGATACTTCATCATTGTCTTTTACACTGATGTACAGGGCTGGGATATTTGTGGAGTCCTCTCCTCCTGTAAGTTGTTTATTAGTCTATCAACGATGACTGGACGTGGCTTGACTGCAGAGTTTCGATCTTATCTGTTTGCCTTGGAATTATTTCCCACTCTCCACCAGACGGTTTTTCTGCTGTTTGGAATGTAACCAGTCAAGTGCGGTAGCATTAGTGGGTTATCATCAGGTTTCGATACACATGGTTCTGACTCTGGCATGTTCACACAAACTCGGCCCTGAACCATCACTCGGCGTGATGATAATGGT